>NW_010317235.1:29059-45279 GCF_000700745.2 Antrostomus carolinensis | reverse complement strand
CAGAGCAGGAGAAGACACTTCCTTGAGATCTAAGTAGCAATAACAAATTTTAAAATTGGACTCAAAGGTGGTACACTTTGATCTAAGTGGACAATTAAACCATCAGTTCCTGTATCACAACCGAGGTGCACAGTATAAGAACAAGGTGGTGATATATATATATATTTTTCTGGTTTTGAAACAGCAGCCTGAAAAATAGAGACAGGAATTAATGATCTGAAGTTTGCAAGTGCCGGTGCTCACGGTGGTGGCACAATGCCTGTTAAGACATCACTGGCCCAATGTGATTGAGGTATTCACTGAAGTTCTGCCAACTCACATCAGATGTTGAGCAGTTTTCTGGCACCTGGTTAAAACCATGGGGCCTCATCCACCCCTGAGTCACTGCAGGCGTGAACTGGTGTAACCCCACAATGTTCTTGGCACAAAAGCAGTGGAGATGCTGGAGAGGACTTTTCTGGAAGAGGCCTGGACTCTTGACAGCAGACAGAGAATTAAGGAAGTTTTTCAAGAAAGACCATGACACAGAAAAATCTGAAATGTCTGGGCTAAACTCCCATCCAGTGTAAGTCAGACCTGTGCTGAGTATCTACCACAACCACACTCTGTGTCAAGCACAAATAACACTCAGGTTTATCCATCAGGATGAAATGAATTGTTAGGTTGGCTTTGCTGCCTGCATTGATGAGATCTCCACCAACTCCAAGGGAAGTTTAAAGACCTGGTTCAGTTGCAGGTACCCCTTCCACAGACACCTGCCGCTGGGACTTGAATCCTACCCTTGCTTTCTCACTTGGCAAGCTGATGGTGCTGAAGAAGCCACACCATGCACAATGCCGCCTTTATGCAATGGCCCCACTGAGCCAAGAACATGGTGGTGTGATAGGTCTGTCCTTCAGGGGCTACAGAGACTAACAGCTTAATTTCATGGAAGCTGAGGAGCACAGCAGAAGCTATGCTGCCTCTGGTCAGTGTGCCTGAGATCAGAGCAGAGCTAGAGCACAAGGCATCGCGCAGGAAGCATGGCTGATCTGGGAGTCCAAGCCCTAGACCAACACAGTGGAGCCTCAGAGCTCTTTCCTGTAACTCCCTCTCACCCTGCAAAGGAAGGAATTTACTGATGAGAAGGTGAGTCAAGAGATTAATACGCTCCCTGCTCCATCCTCCCACCCTCCATCCACTTGCTCGTGGTAAGGAGACGTGTCTCCATGGAGCCACACAGGCTGCTCTGCCCACACATACCAATTCATCACCTGTGGTGCCAGCCCCTACGCCACTGCAAGGACAGCCGGGAAGGCAGCTGGGTCCTGACTCCCTTCCACGCTTCAGGAGATGTTCATAACTACCTGTCCCTCCCTTGGCTGAGATTTATCCAGCAAGTCAACTACATTAGTACACAACCTAAGCACCAGCTATGAAATATTATTGAAGGAAAGTTATAAACACTCTGCAAATTTTAAAGGACAGTGTTTTGATGGGGATAGCTTTGCAATCTGAAACATAACACTTACCATCATTAGTGACTTTTTTTTAGTGAGTTCTATTGTTGGGAACTCCTTCAGTCTTCCACACGCCGCAGAAGGCATTGCCTTCTTCCACCAAAGTCTATGGCAATGCTATATCCAAGGAATATGGATTTCACTAGCCCTGTAGTCCCCAACTTCATGATGCCATGTCACACAATACAGCAGATCCACAACACACAGCATCAGTTTTTATTCTCCCCACTGCTGTTAGCTTTAAACCTCTTAATTTCTTAAAACTACAATTACCTTTGGAGGGTCTCACTACACTGCTTATGAGCCAAGCAGGAGAGATCGCTGCACCCACTGCTGCCCCACGCCTGAGCTGAGAGGTCACCTTAGCGTATTTCTTGTCAATTTGACTTGACTGCAACCGAAATCTGAGCCCAGATCTATATCCTGTTAGTAAAGACTGACTTCTGGGTTTGCCAGCAGCAGAATCCCCAGCATAGAGGCTTTTGCTGTCCCCTCTCACTGAGAGCTTTGATTTTCTGTCACCATTGAAAGAAAGGCACCTAATGTGAAGAAAACAAGACAGGCATTCCAAAGGGCAGATGAAACCAAGGGTTCAGTGCTGCGTGGGCTGGCTGGTTCTCCCTGCTCAGTAGCATCTAGCTAGCCCAGCCACATCTCCAAGAGCTGAAAAGAAACAAGGCATACACAGCAGTAGTAATAAATACAAGATACACATAATAAATACATGCACGCCAGTGGAAATTCTGGCATTTCCCTGTTTGCTTTCACTTGGAATAAAATGAAGAAAATTAATTTCTCTTACTATCCTAAATGTTGTAAATTCCAACATACTTCCCTTCAACACAAGCAAAACATTTTGTTTTCTTCAGGTAAAGGTGCTTGGTATAATAACAATGAAAAATGTCAGGATAATAATAAATGTCATACAAGAAAGATGAAAAACCACTATTTCACTACAATCTGTAAGATTAATTGAAACTGACTGAAATATTTAACTCTAAATGGACCATGTTTTACATTGCCACATTGATTTTTCTGCTTTGATTGCACAGAGCTTTCAGGCATTTGCATCAGCTGAGTCCAACCACTCACTTCAAGGAATTGTCTGTTTCAGGGATCGTGGGCACAGCACCCTCAACGCCGCCCCGATGTTACCCTCTTGGTGTAGAAACACAAAGCACAGAGTGTTCCCTTCACTACCAAAATTTTCTAAGATTTAAGGTTTCTTCAGCCAGAAGCTGTAGGGGTTGAATCCAAATGATCATATGTAATAGCTGCTGACAAATCTATTTTTGTGAATTTATCTAATTCTTTATTAAATGAAGCTCCACTTTTCAGCATACAGCCCCCTGAGGCAGTGAGGCTGTGTGCCCCAAAGCTGACAGGTGCTGGCAGGATAGCAGCCGTTGGTATCCACACCAGAGCAAAGAAAAGGCAATATGTAGTATTTATTATTACTGCTGTGCATGAAACAAGGGTATAAAGATAGGACCACATCCACATTCGGTACGGGTTACACTCTGGTTTACATCAGCCAGTGGTCTCTGGTGTAAACTAGCAACCAGTTTGCTCAGTGTGCTGCTAAGTACCTTCCCAAAAACCTTACCTCAGTTCCCCAGTCTCAGCTCTGCTCCTCAGAGACACAACTATATCACAGCCCCATCACTGGAACAAGCAAATCTTAAATATAATGGAGCCACGCAGACCGTGTCTTTTGTTTTCAAAATATCACCCGTGCATTCCTTCTCCCTTTTCTGCCCACACTGTATTTCTGGTTTCAGGGCTTCCTACCTTGCTCTGCCATCCATTCTGCAAAACCAGACAAAATCTATATTCTATTTGATTCATATCAAAGATACGAGATTTCCATTATGAATGGCTACTTCTTAAATAAATTTAGGTACATTAATTGTATTTTCTTCCTCCTTTAGCCTTCATTTAAAAAGGCATTCTGAGTTTTTCTGTTTTCTATCTACCCATTTTTTAGTGACACATCATTACCACTCCTTGGGCATGAAAAAATGCTCTTGGCTTCAGGCTTCAAACACTTTGATACTGTATATACCTTATGCATTAAATCCTTCCATGGTTCATAAAAAATCCATACAAAACTCAACTCCCCCACTCGTGAATTAGAGACATTAATGAGCAAATGACTTCATTAGGAAGTATCGTGTTTAATTGAAAATGCATTCAATCATGGCTAAATGATTCAACAGGGACTCTTCAGCAATGAAAAAAAGATGGCCAAAAAGTTGTTTGATAGAGAAATAAATAGAATTATGATCGGTGATGAAAAGGGTGAGTAAATGATCATCCCTTGCAACACAGGGACAAGGAAACACAATGAAATCATGAGGTATCAGGCAAAAGGGAGAGAAATTACCTTTTTTAACAAATACCAAGATGTTGTGGAACTCACTGCAACAGAGGGGTATGTGCTGAAAAGTAGACATTCATTAAAAAAAGAAAAAAGTAGAAATTCACAAAAATAGATTTGTCAGTGGCTACTACACGTGACCACTTGGATTCAACCCCTTCAGCTTCTGGCTGAAGAAACCTTAAATCTTTGAAAATTTTGGTAGTGGAGGGAACACTGCTTCATGTTCCTACACGTTTTTAATCATCCCCGAGCAGCAGCAGGGGGTCTAACCCAGAGTGACAATTCTGACTGTTTATCAGCTGTCATTTATATTTCCCTAAGAAGTCACAAAACACATAACAATAATATTTACAGCTATGGTGTTGTCCTCCCAACTTTCTAAGCAAAATGTTTAACTATGTTGGGTACCCACAACCTTCTCCCTTCCTTTCTAGTCTTTCCCATAGTCACACAACATTACTTGAAACTTTATTCCTTTGCTTGGTTAAACAGTGAAAAAGAGAATGTGCCTGTTTCATGACATGATGACCACACTGTTTCTCTTCAACTGCCTATTTCCAGCTTTGTTCACGTCTATTTATCAATAACAGCTTAAGCTGCCTATTTTTTTATAGAGATGACAACACTATGACTTTTGATCTCTCTCCAAAAACTAAAATAAATAAATAAATAAAAATCATCAAATCTATGGGATAAGATTAATTTTGAAGCTAGGTGTTGTGGTTTTTTGTTGGGTTTTGGGGTTTGTTTTTTTTTTACACACAAGAAGAATGGTCCAAATAGCTGGCCTATCCCTTCTCTATGAAAAGAGAATATTTAATTGCCTTTGCACTTGTACTGCTGTGACATTCATACACTCTGAAACTCACATCTGACCTTGAAGCTGGAAAAAAGGACCTGCACGTTCCTAGTTACCTGGGAATGAGGTCTATAGTGGGAGTAGGACCAGGAGGCAAATGCCAGCTGAGACTTTCCTTTACCTTTTTCTCACCTGTGAGATCAATGCCCACACCAGTCCCATATTTGTTGCCAAAAAAAGGAGTGAGGACAGTAAGCCTCACAGTTCCTGGCAGTACAGCCCAAATCTTGTCCAGTGTGTCCAAATCCCAAGCACAGTAGAGATTAGCCCTGCTGATTTTAATGGGATTACTCAGACTTCATGTTAAATACACACTAAAGAGCTGGGCTGGATCAGAGCTAATGGTTCAGCATTGAACCTTCCCTACACTGCTGCCTTTCATATCACAAACCTGATTTTTGAAACCACTCTGGAGCTAGCAAGTGATTTCTTTCACCCTACTTTTGGCCAGGCAGCAGAACTGCCATTTCCCTCCACAATTTCACCTCTTGAGCAGACAGCACTAAGAGATTCCCTGAGCTCACTCCAAAGTCACGAGACACCAAACACCCGCAGTGTCTATCACACCAGAGTAATTTTTGTTCCTCTGTGAGTCTCCATCGCTGCTGTGCATTCGGACAGGTTGATGCTGCAAGGTGACACACAGTCAGCTCAAACACACACGGTGCAATGTATTGTCACCTGCTCGTATCAGCACACAGTGCAGGGGAACCTGCCAGCCAGCCCTGCATTAATTGTGACAATCTGGTGTTAACCCAAGTCTCACCATCCCTGGAGCACACACATTCCCCCACTGCCTTCCTGTTGTGCTTTAAGCAGTGTCATCCTTGGCCTTCTTTGCCTAAACTCTAATTTGATTTTTTTTTTAAATTTATTTCCCCCATACAAATCATTAACAACAAAAAGATGTTGTGAGCAGCTATCACACATACATCAGTTCACCAGTGTACCACACAGCTGACCCCGATTTGCAAGTCATACACCCATTACTCAGCTCACTATTTTTCAAAATGAAAGCTCAGCAGGACCCCAGATAATTCCATTCACCCCCCCAGACACCCAGTGGGGCTGGGTGAGATCAGAGGGCTTGTATTTTTCATCTTTAGAGCAACAGCATCCTTGTTTTCTCGAGCATCCCACTAACACAATGCCCTCAGTTGTCTGCCTAGGACAGTGAGATGGAAGCAGCAGACAACTCACCACAAGACTCCTCCCTGTGCTGGTGGCCTCAATGGAGGAAGCATTTCATTGCCTAATTCTTCCCTTAAGCATTTCAGGCTCTGCAAATAAAACGACCAGCCCAGAGCAGACAGCATCTACTTCCATGCTTATTAAGACTAGGCAAGCTAGTTTTGCTCGCCTACAGACCTTTGTCTTCCACTCCCTTATTTAATAAACTAAAAACCAGCACTTTAATTTGAATGCATTGGGTTCACGCACTGATCAGGGAGATGGATCATAAACACCAGAGAGCATAAAAATTGCAAAGGAGAGGGAGAAAAAGCAGGTGTATAGGGAGGAGAAAGAACCCCCAAACCAAAGAAAAAGAACAAAGCAGAGGAGATGGAAACCTTCTAAGAGGTATTGCAAATTCAGGTCAAGATGGGGAAATGACAGAGCTGGTGTCTGCACCACGGGGCAGAGCTGATGGGGAGGGATTGCACTGGAGTTTGGCTGTGTTGGGAGGGATGCTCCGCTGCCTGAAGCACAAACACACCAAGAGAGAGTGGGAACTGTACACCAGCTTTTTTCCTACAGGGCTTTTTTAAGCAATATTTAATGCAGACAAGGCTAACTTGGCCTTCTTGTAACACAGCTGACTTGCTCTTCTCTGTATGAGCAGAGCACTGCACAAAGAGGACCCAAGAAGAGAGTCAGAACATTTCCCAGCAAGAAGCTGGAATCTAAAAGCTTAAATCCCTATCTAGGCTTTTGAAAAAAAAACAAAAAACAAACCAACCAAAAAAACCCAAACCCCCCAAAAACCCCCACTGCATAAAAGCTTTGTTTACTAAACCAGCATCTTTTAATGCCAAGTGCCTCCACGTAGTCTCCAGAGTCCAGGTTTAGATTCTTTAAACAAAAGTGACCTCCTTTCCAGAAACACAGACATCAACAACTGCTGACTTCAGTCCAAGCCAAACTGCTCAGCACCTTTGCAAAAATACTTCTGCACTCCTAGGTCTCAGCATCTGGATTCAGATGCTTCAGGAAGTCAATTAGAATTAAGTGAGTGCCCCAAGGCCCTGTTGTAATTCAGTGGGGAAGAAAAAAAAAATACTGGTAACTCAGGAGCTCCTGTCTCCAACCCTAAACATCCTTCAGTCACACCTTACAAGGCAGAAGGGTCTGTAGAAAGAAATGGAGGTGCAGAGATTTATGAAAAGGGAGGCATTGTAAACATTACAGCACTTTGTTTAGACTCTGGGTCTTCAAGCTAACTGGAAGCTTGGGAAAGTCACCGGGAACCGTATGGCTGGGCACTGCTTATGTATGTAAGAGACCAATGTATGTGTTTATTAGAGTAAATGTGGAGATAATGATTAGAATTCTTACCCCTGTCTCAATGAAACAGAGCACTGTATGGCAGCTTGCTCCCTGGCACAACAGCAGCACAACAAAATGGAACGAGGTAAAGTTCATACCAAAGCAAGGACAGACCTGAGGAGGCCATTTTGATAATCACACTGCAACACAGACAAAAATCTGGTGTTGGGCTGTCTAGAAAAGAGGAGGAAATTAACAGAAAAGAAGGGGAGGAAAACAAAGCAACATATAGGAAAACAGGGAGTGGGGCTGCTCCACCACAGGCAGATGGTGAAGGAGAGCTGGAAGCCTGATGTGTGCTTACGTACAGAGTAGGTTGAACCCTTGGGGCAGATTATGCCTTGCATAAATACCCATGACTTATCCAAATGAACAGAGTGGCCTACGTAGCTGAGCCACCATCTCAGCTCCCTGTAATTAGCATGGGAACCTATTAATTTTTCCACACTTCTGGGAAAAGAGATGAGTTCAGGTTGTTCCAACTATGAAGCAAATCCCTTTAAAGTGCAAGCATCTTTTCAGAGCTTTCTTATCTCCAGGATGGTATCTCAGAGGAAGGATAGTGCTGTGACCCACCTTGCTCCGTGCCACCTGCCCTCACACGTGTCCTGGCAGCCGCAGCCATCATTCACGTTGAGAATTAACCCAGCTCAAGGTCTCTCTCTGTTAACTGTGGCACAAAGTGCCCTGGTGAGGCCACATCTGGAATATTGTGTCCAGTTCTGGGCCCCACAGTTCAAGAAGGACAGGGAACTGCTGGAGAGAGTCCAGCACAGAGCCACCAAGATGATGAAGGGAGTGGAGCATCTCCCTTCTGAGGAAAGGCTCTTTAGCTTGGAGAAGAGGAGACTGAGGGGAGACCTCATTAATGTTTATAAATATGTTAAGGGCACAAATGTCAGGAGGATGGAGCCAGGCTCTTCTCAGTGATGCCCAATGGTAGGACAAGGGGCAATGGGTGTGAGCTGGAACACAGGAGGTTCTGCTTAAACTTGAGAAGAAACTTCTTTACAGTGAGGGTGACAGAGCCCTGGGACAGGCTGCCCAGGGAGGGTGTGGAGTCTCCTTCTCTGGAGACCCGCCTGGACGCCTTCCTGTGTGATCTCATTTAGGTTCCTGCTCTGGCAGTGGGATTGGACTGGATGATCTTTCGAGGTCCCTTCCAATCCCCAACATTCTGTGATTCTGTGATTCTGTAAAAGAGCAACATGCTGGGATCAAGGCAGGGAACTGTCAGGGCCAGAAGTGGTTTGAGGTCCTCACTTATGCAGACCCACAGGGCAGGGCTCCCCTGAACTCACCTACCAGCACATTGCTGCAACAGCCAGAGGGGCAGAGACACGGATGGGCCATAAGGATGGGGGGCGATAGGCGCTGCCTGCCACGTGCTTGGCCGGACAGACACCTCGCACCCATCACAACCAGCTGCCTTATCCGCCTTCCCAGAGGTACAGGAAAGGGGGTACTGTCTGCATTTATCCTTTTAAGCAATATAGAGCATCCTTCTTTTTCTGACACTGCCCTGACCAGGGTAACTCCTGCCTCAGTTACCTCTAACATGGTAATAGTGCTCAGCACAGAAGGAAGGTGTGTCTGCAGGAACAATAAGCCACAGCCTCTCTCCTAAGGCATCTCACATCTCTGCTCTGTGATTCATACTGATTTTTCCAGCCAGTTCTGGACCTGTTCAAATCATAGAATCATGGAATGGTTTGGGTAGGAAAGGACCTTTCATCTAGTCCAACCCCCCTGCAGTGAGCAGGGATATCTTCAACCAGATCAGGCTGCTCAGAGCCCCGTCCAACCTGACCTTGAATGTCTCCAGGGATGGGGCTTCTACCACCTCTTCTGGGCAACCTGTGCCAGGGTTTCACCACCCTCAGTATAAAAATTTCTCCTTTACATCTAGTCTAAATATCTCCTCTTTTAGTTCAAAACCATTTCCCCTTGTCCTGTCACTACAGGCCCCGCTAAAAAGTTTGTCCCCATCTTATAGGCCCCCTTCAAGGACTGAAAAGCTGCAATAAGGTCTCCCATCACAGCACAGAGTGTAGCTCAGAGACCCTCCTGGACCCTCTCCCAGGAGCACTGGAGCCAAGAATAAGAGCAGAGTATGAGTATCTGCTCCTATGTAGTGTTGTGCCACACAGCTCTGACTCTAAACTAGACCTAAACAGCTATGCTGGTACTGGCAGACAGTCTAGAGCTCATTTATTACAATATTCCCCCAAAATACTGGCTGCAAAGAGCAGCCTTGCAGAACACTCTGCTACAGAGGCTATCACAGATATCTGTGAGTGAACACAATACACCCTGCAGGCATCTCCAGGGGGGGATGAAATCTGGGTGGAAATTCTGAGCAGAGGTAAAGGGTAAGAGGTACTTCACTGAGAAGAGTTCAGGCAATGAATTCCCTGGCAGAATTTGATGGATTTAAGACCAGACTCAAGAGCATAGCCTCTTTCCACAAAGAAGGACAAATATCGGTGACTGAGGCATGGCTTTCACAGTCCCTTTGGAAAGCCACGGGGAGCAGAGCCCTGGGTCTAACAGGAGAGCAAGGTTTCTACCACATCTTCTCCGTGGCACTCAAGAGCAGGGTTTCTGAATGAGTGGACAACTAACCACACCCCAGAGAGTTTCTACAGAGAATAATGATGAGGTCAAACTGACAGGAGGGAAGAGAAGGAGAACAGAAAAGGAAGAAAGCGGGCGGGGAGGGCGTGACAGGGTGTGACAGTGGTAGTTAAAGCAAGGAACATAATTGGGCTTCTCTGTAGACTGAGTGGGTTGAGCCCTGAGGGACAGATTGCATCTCCTATGTAATTCCCATACCTTGCAAAAACCTGCAGTGATGGAAAGAGACTTTTGTCCCTACTCACTCCAGAAAACAGGTGATACAGGCACAAAAACCCAGGAAAATACCATCAAACCCAGTTCACTGGCTTTCACGCTGTAGGCTTCCAACCCAGAGCTTCCCATTCCACATGCATGCCACAAAACACATCCCCATACCTTCTAGCAAATACAAGAGCTGTAATAAAAAGGTCAAAAGCCACAACTACGATGTGCATAGTAAGTTGGATGGGGATTTTGTGTGGTTAGACTCTCAGATCATGACAGGAGCTGGGTATGCAGAGAAAGATAAATCTGTCTTTCATCTCTCCTGACAATAATCTCTGCTGACCTGGAAATACATCACAAAACAGATGCTTGGAAGAAAGAAGATAGGTGTTGGTTGTTGTTTTTTTTTTTTTCCTCCTAGATACTAGATGCTTCAGTTGTGAAGAAAATTACATATCAGATGAAGTTCAGCTCCTTGTTTTCCTCAGTTCTTAGTTCTCCTATGAGCATCCTCTTAACTGGTGACATTTATTTGGCATATCATTTCCCTCCGGAGTTCAGTCTGGCACAAGCTCTCATTGCATTAGGTGCTACACAATATAAATCAAAGCAAGCAACTTGCTCTTGCAGCAAGCTCTTGCCACTTGTTCATTCTTAACTGATATTTGCTAGGTAATTTCTCTACATAATCCTCAATCTATTCAATGTGTATTAGATGTCCTTCAGAAGAACTTAGTGTCACTAATTTGAGCTGTTTTAATTGAGCAAATAATAGATTTAATGATATTTCTGTGGCCCTGGATACATGAGATAAGCTTACAGGCTGAGTTCTTCTGTGGGGGTTATCTCTAAGGCTTCACTGCTTCAACACTCAGCATCTGAGTAGCTTATTCTGTCTCTGTGCCATTGATTCTGTGCTTCCTGACTTGTCTACCTGCAATAATATCTTGACAGCAGAACTGGAAACAGCTTCTTGTCACTATTTAATGACTGTGTCATTCCAGGCAGGCACTGGAATTCAGCATAAAGTGTATTTTATTCCTGTTCAAAATGAACAAAACCTCCCCTCCTGTAATAGTTTTCCTAGATGTGTCCATCTGCCCACCCCCCCCTTTTTTTTTCTGTCAGAAAAGAAACTTCCCAAATGATTTCTCTGTTGCTTTTCAAGCAAAATTTGATGCATTTTTCCAGTTGTCAAAAAAACTGTCAATGAGCAGCCTTCTTATTTAACCAGAAAAGAAGCAGAAACTATCTGTATGATGCTCTAGTTAACATCCTTCTCCATCCCCTCGGGATTCTTAGATGCTCTCTGAACATCTGGATCACAAGAATACACAAGAATACACCATAACCATTATTTTCCAGCAGAAAAGCTCTCTTCCAATAGAGAGTTCCTATCATCCACTTCTAGGAGAGACAGACAGATACCTACCCACTTATTTAGTGAGACTTGTCCCAAACCAGAATTAAACTCTGGAGGAAAAGAGAACTAGTCCAAAGATCCTGCCCAATCTTCCCCTTTCTTGCAAAGCACACCTGAATGAAGCTATTTGCTGTTCCTAAGAACATTCCTTCCAATCCATTAATTCAGAGATGCAACCATCCAGAGCAAACATACTCTAAATAAATATCCATTCAAACTCACAGCCATGTAGAGTAAAGGAATAAAGATTTGACCATCCATCTGGCCCTCCTGACATCAACCTTATCTGATTTATCAGGGACAGGAAGTACAACTGATGGAGCAGCGTGGGAGGACTGCCATTTCCACACTTAGCAAAATCCGGGGTTTTCACAAAGTACAACATGTCCTGGCTTGTCTGCTCCAACTGGTTCAAGGGAATTTGGGAGAACTTAAAAATATATAACATGCCTAAAGTGGCCTTTTGCTGACAGCAGATGGGCTTGGGGTTAAAAGACCACCCTAACACACCAAGAATGTCCTTTAGATTAGATATTAGGAAGAAGTTCTTCACTGTGAGGGTGGTCAGACACTGGAACAGGTTGCCCAAGGAAGCTTGGCTGCTCCTCTCTGGAAGTATTTAAGGCCAGGCTGGATGAGGCTTTGAGCAACCTGGTCTGGTGGAAGGTGTCCCTGCTGATGGCAGGGGGGTTGGAACTAGATGATCTTTAAGGTCCCTTCCAATCCAAACCATTCTATGATTCTGTGATTCTCCATTAAAGACTTCCTATGGTACTTTCAGAAAGTCACTTACTCTGGTTTTCCATCCCTGCCTACTGAATGAGACAAACAAATCTTTAGTCAGATTAGACTTCAAGCTCTCTGGGACAAGGGCTATCCTAATCTTATATCCAGGATTTGTTACAACGTGGCCCTTTCTAGCACATCATACAGAAACAGACTTTTTAATCAGAGAATCATACACGTCACCGAGTCAAACATTTCCAGTGCACACACACATCATCAAGTATAGATCCCTCACAACCACATTTTACCCATCTGACAGCTACAAACTCTGGAAGCCAACTGCTTGTCCTCACTGCTGCCAAAGTCTCTCTTCTCTCCCCCTGCATCAGTCTCCCTGCCACAAATATAAAAATCCAACATTGTCCATGCCAGGACTTTGCTCTTGTCAAGTCAATGACAGCCTGATGCTCCACCAGGTCATCCATGGTAGTGTCTCTCCTGTGAATCAGATGTTGCAAGTCTTTTATAAGGGTAATTTTTGAGGCCCTGTTCCCGCCCTGTGCTGGGAAACTATGGTTCTCACTAACAGCTCTCTGAAATAGTTCTCACTACAGTTCTCACTAATAGTTCTCTGCACAGCTTTGTGCTGCAGCACGTGGATGTGATTCAGCAGACCAGATGTGCAACATGAAGCAAGAATCTTGCACACACTTTCAGAGTCTCTGCAATGATAAGAGCAAGGAACTCCTCTAACAAGCAGAGAACAAAGAGTGCAGCTCCAGGATTAATTTCTCCCAAAACAAAGGTGGGCCATCACCAAAAAGAGGGGCACAGTCCTTTCATGCACTCCTCTCCCCTCCCTTGGGACTGCACTTGTGAGGCCACAGAGAGCAGAATTAAACCACCATCAACTATTCACCCACCCAAACTGCTGCTCTTTGACTTGCTGGAAAGGACTCACATACACCATCAGGTCACAGGAGCCAAACAAGTCGCCGCTCACAGCTGAGCCTTAGTAGCACGCTGCCTAAATAGGTGCTTTTTGCCTCTAGCACACACAAAGTAAAATCCTTCTTGTTGACCAACCTCATGTTTGTTATCTCACTTCTATAATCCCACTTGAAGCCTATGCCCTTGCTGATTTTACTAAGATCTCCCCCAGCTGCCCTCTTGTCTCTCAGTTTATCATGTAAATTTATATTGCTGTCTACAACAGCAGTATCCGAGTGCATCTCGATGAGACAGTTCTTTAAAGCTGTTTTCTAATTACAAAACCAATTAAAAAAAAAAACAACAAAACCCAAAACATAAACAGAAACAACCTCAGAGGAACACAGACATTTTATTTACAGCATGCTGCATCCCAGGAAATCTCTGCTGGAAACTACAAAGAACCAAATTTGTAAAAGTAACAAAACACATCAAATTAACACATCAGTCAACTGAAATGCCAACTAAATCCCAAAGACATAAAAACAAACCAGTTACTTACAGTTTGGTTGTGGTTCTGGAGGGAATTTGAGACGGATAATGGCCAAGATTATGAAAACAACCACAGGCCAGGAAATTAAAATGAACGACCATACCTATAAAACAGCAATGAAAATATATCGGTTACGTTTGTCGTATCGATGTGTCTCAGAGCTCGTCTGGAATGTACAAGTAACTACCCTAAATAAGTTACAGGATGCATTTTAAATCAGGAGGCCTGCCTTGGTATGCAGACTATTATAACCCAAGTATTATCTATGCAGGAAGAAAAATTACATAAAATTTCAAGAGCAAATAACAAGCCTGAAAAATAACACAAGCCTTCCTGTGTTTCAGTTTGGCTGATAATTACGGGGGACAGCGTTTTACGCAGCTTTGAGACACTATGTAATCATAAAAGCACACGGGGAAGCACTAGGCTTTTGGACACACTGATCACAAGATAAAAGAGCTGAAGTGTGAAAGGCTGGTTTCACTTTCTGTGAATGGCACTGCTCAAATGATGGGTAAAGACGACTTTGATTTGGTTATACCTCAAAATTAAAGTGTTTGATAAGTGAATTGATAAATCTACAGCATTTTTTTCCCCAGAAAAAGTTTCACTGTTCTTCAAAAACAGTAGCTCAGCCTCACAGTAGAGCTGAAAGAAATTCTTTTCGTAGTAATTATTGACAAGATGTGGAGCTCAGGCGTGGTGCGTGGTGTAGGAAGGGTTTATGGAGTTGTGTAACCAGTCAGCTGGAGAAGTCACGTTCAACACTGATCCACCAGGATCCCTCATATGAGCTTCTGACCCCAGCAACTTAACTCCCTGGCACCTTTCCATGCTCAGACTGTAGCAGTCCATGTAGATGGGCTGAGATGGCAGAGAGATGATATAAAATTGGCCTAGTACAGTGCAAAAAACATGAATATTTAAAGAGCTCTTGCCGCTGACATGAGTTGACCATTTCAGTGGACGAAAATGAAGAAAATACAGTCTGCTAATCATCTAGTGTAGCAAACCAATCTAGGTAGAAGGCCCGAAGTCAGTCTTCAAACTACAAACCTTGGGAGTTTTGTAAGCTAAGAAAATGCAATTATTCAAATAACCAACTGCTTTGGCACTGGTTGGCTAGCCTGCTTCCATGCTTACAAGATTAGAGTTCTCCATCCACCAGTAGTTAAGCTCAAACTACTCTGTGCTGCAGAATTGCTGCGCTACCTTCACGCCAATTTTTGAAACTGCAAATATGCCTTTCTTCAAAATCATCCCTTTTTTCATTGTTGTCTTGCTATTTTTTCCAGATCAGCACATATTATCCAAAACTGTTTTCCAAAGTAATTCCAAGCCCATAACAGTGTTTTCATTTCCTGTAACACTTACTGGAACATAAAACCAACCAAACAGACAGACAAACAAATCCTGGAGAGCAATTCAGCTTAAAGATGGTTGTTTTACAGCAACTCCATCCCTCTTGTCCCTGATGAGATGACACAGCGATGAAAATAGGAGCAAGATTCATGCCCCAAAATAGGCAAGTGACAGACATCAAACCATGAGGCACCTCCTCACACATCCCTTCAGAGAGGGTATTCCTATAATTTCAGCATTCAGCAACATTTTAGTTCTTACAGACAGCAATCTTCCTGCCTTTTATATATATATATATATATATATACACACACTGTCATTTATAACAAGATGCATCCCTGAAACTAACATCTTTTCATGATTTTTTTTGTATCATATGCTTTCCCTGTAACCAGTCCCCAAACACACTGTTTAACTCTGATTAATTCACGTGCAAATGGCATTATTAACGTATCCTCCTTGTTTAGTACCACGTAGGCTAAAGTAAAATGATGGAGTAACAGCACAGAAACTGGTATTAGTCAGAGGTTGCCTAAATGAAGGGCAAGACATCTGTCATGTTCTTGTGGGAAGGAATGAATACTGATTGTCTCTGCTCAGGGAAATCTTTGCAGCTCCCTGTTTGGGGCTAAAATGGTGCTTTTACTCCCCACTTTCCAGACATCTTTTCCCTTGGTATCCCTGTCCTTTAACTTATTGGATTTAATAGTAGCTGGGTACATCAGCTGCAACACACCAGCATTCCCACTGTCCTTGGCATTTCTAGTTAATAAAACCCAGACAACTATCCTGGGCAAACTGATTGCAGGTGGAATATGTTGACTTGAAAGGAGCCATAACCAACCTCAATTTGGGTCTTGAGACATGAAACACTGTGCTGTAGGTTGCATAATCCTTTGGTTACTGGAGTATTTCACTGCTAAAAGTAGATGTAACCACTCAGATCTTTCTTAGGAAAAGGATGCAGGCACATTTTCCTTCCCTCCTGCCTCTGTTTAAATAACATAGAAGCAACAGATGGAAAGCAAAAGGACTGCAAGGGGCATCAATTTCTCCAGTTCCTCTTGGAACACAGGCCAAACCTTGCTCCTGAG
>NW_010317235.1:0-29021 GCF_000700745.2 Antrostomus carolinensis | reverse complement strand
CAGGAATAACCTGAACTGAGGAGCAACCTGGCCATGGATGCAGAGCTTCAGCTGATTTCAACACACTGACACCAAAGGAAGCTGGAGCTCTCCCCATGCTGTACAGGGGCTCTGCAGAGAGCTCACAGAGGAAATAAAGTGTAAAGCAAAAAGCAGAAGCAAATGTGTTTGCCAGCCCTGGAGAGGCTGAGAAACTGAGCAAGAAAGCACCGGAGTCTGTGGGGGGAAGATGGGGGCTGCCTGGTGTCAGGCCATTCCATGACATATCTATCAGCCCTGGTGAGGGCAGCCAGCACCACCACAGTGGCAGGAAACACCTTCACAGGTTATTAGAAACCAAGAAGCACAACAGAAAGCTTCCCCTGCAAAACAAGCATGATAAAAAAAACAAGCTTTCTAAAAGCCAGGTCTGGAAGTGAAGTCAGATTGCACAGGTTAGGAAACACAAGCATGAGGACAGAGAAATTGGGATGTGTTTGGGAGCAGAGATCTGGGTTTACGACCTCACACTCTCTCAAGTCTGAGCAAGCTCCCTAATTTGGAGCAACCTCTGGAAAAGAAGTAGGATTGGAGGGAATGCCTGCCATGTAATAATCAGTAGTGGCCATATTTTTATTTTAATTGACATTTCATGTCTACAGAATTGATATTTCAACTCCACAAGAAAGCAAAATTAAAGCAAGTGAGACCGTATGGTCAGAAGTACAGGTATGGCTCAGGTTAGCATTTACTCTGGGGATACAAGAGCTGAAGAGACTCAAGCCTTCTGCTTTTAACAAGGCTGTTACAATTTCTCTTGAGAAATTAGAGGTAATTTATTGGGATTCTTCTGCACCTCAGAAAAAGTCTCCTGTATCCTTAGCACCAGCAAAGGATACACTACCCTAAGGTGCACAGCATGTCCACAGCTCCTATGGAGGATCACAAGGAGTCAAATGAACCCAGCACTTCCCTGAATCACACTCCAAAACAGAGAGGCAGGACAGGGAAGGCGAGAAGAGACCTTGCAGAAGCGTGTGGTGATATGAGGCCTTTCGTTCCACCTTCAACTCACACCCTCCATAGCCCTTTCTCTTCTGTCAGCATTTTCCACACCTGCTAGGACTTCCATTCAACCAAAAACTTTAAAACCCATCCCATTTGGATTACTAGTGATAGGATAGGTTGCAGTACGAGCCCATGAACTGTAGCAGGCTTCTGCTGAAATTACACTGCAGCTGTACTGAAACCAGCCTGGGACAAATATACTGAGCAGAATTTGCCTGGACACACAATGCCACCCAAAGGAACATTTGCCTCCCTGATGCTGCTGCAGTTCAGGTTGCTCTCTGGACATTGCTGGCAATGGTTTAGCTTTTGGAAAAAAAAGACTATTTAGGGTGTTTGAGTTGCAATATACTGCACTGGAAATCTGTCCTACCTACATCTCTGAGAGCTACTTATTTCTTTGTCCATCCTTTACAAATGGCTCTATATAAGAGCCCCCCACATCGCCCCCAAATCCCAGGGGCTCCTTGAAGGCTGTACACAGACTGTAGGGTCTGCTCACACGGGAGCAGGTACAGAACTGCAGCCTTAACTCAGGTCTGCCATGAGTTTGTGCATGATTTTGTTTGCACAGACCACTGCCCTGAGGAAACAACAGTGGCATCCGTGGTACTCAGCCCAGACTCCTGAGCCCTCACGCGTGAGCTCCAATGCAGGACTCGCCTGCACTTCCACGCCATTCCCTTCCTTCCCTCTGCCTCCATCACCAGCCTTCAAAACATTTTCTATTTTAACACTGTGACCTGCCTCTCCTGCAGTGCCTCCCTTGCTCCTCAGCTCCTGTGATTTCCAGGTCCCTCTCCTCTACTACTTTTTGTTTCCACACTCACCGGCTGCCTCTTGACACTCAGCCAGTTCTTCCATAGCAGGATCCTCAAGTGCTGAGAGAGCGCAGCCATCCTTGGCTGACCCAACCAAAAACGAAGGGGGCTGCGTATTCTTCCTCCCCAAGCTTAGGAGGCAAAAGCAGAGGCTCTAACCCAAACGGGCATCCAGTGTCCAGTATCCAAGCCCCTGCCTCTTCCCCACAGCATTGCTCTGAAGCAGCTACTTCATCCACTCGTGGCTGCTGTACTCCCGTAGCTCTTGTCCTCACAGCAATAGTTCCTAGCAAATTCAACAGGTTATTCTTCTCCAGGCAGGCAGGCAGAGCAGCCTGCCTCCACTTGTGTTAATTACAATATCCAGCCTCTCCTGGCTGCTCGGTGTTCAAGCCCTAACCGATAAAATGGATAGCATTCCAAAAAGATGCTTCTGCTTAAACAAAAGGTGATGCATGCCTCCTACTCCTCCCCATGATGAAACTACCTGTCTGCCCACACACTGCTTCTGCTGGAAAGGTGTCATCAACAGCAAAGAGTTAGGCCACTTGCCAGGCCCGTTTGACTTCCCTGAGTTCACAGGGAATGGCTGGAAAGAAGAAATTCTCCACAGCATGCATCTTCCTGGCATTGCTGATTTGGAATTAGTTGGGGTTTTTTTTTTTAATACTTGTCAATGTCTCAAATCTACCTATCCAGTGAAATGAAAGAGTTAAAAAAAAAAAAAAAAAAAAAAATATATATGTAAAAGAAAATTCTAGGGACTGATCTAATTACTCAGCTTCCTGCATCTTCCCTTTCCTCCAGGAGATCAGTCCTGGGGTTCTCAATGATTTGATATATCACATCAAATCCACTGGGAATGAGATTACAAGATCAGACTCCATAAAGATTTCAACACTAAATTTTTCAAGCTTGTGGTAAGATATCTAATAAAAACAGCTAGAGATTAAAGAAGAGAGTAAACTACAGGTACAGAAGGAAGCAAGAGGGGACTGCTCATTGTACCAAGGACTGTAAGAAATCTGAGTTTTGGAAACCAGATACAGGTTTGTTTTATGAGCTATGGTGCCCCTTGGGAGAGTAGCATGTACACCCAAGTATCCCATCTGCTCACACTGAGATCGTCCTCCAAGTGCATAGGCAAGCCATGGAAGACTTCACTAATCTCAGCATATTTCATGAGAGATCAAAAAAGATTCTCCTACCTGGCATTTATTTCAGTCACAAACTAACTTTGTGCCTCAGAAATTAGAAACATCCTGAATGAGTCCTTGCCAAATTTCACCCAGGGACAAAAGTGGAGGCGGTAGCCCTGCCATCCAGAATGATCTGGGAGCAGAGGAGCTTTAATCTAAGGGTTGTGCAAAGCACCGAGTGAGAGGAAGAGAGAAGGGAAAAGAGAGATGTGGTACTCAGTGAAGAGAAACAGCTTCTTTGGACTAATTAGGAGTTACGTGAAAGGTGGAAATAGCAACAGAGATGGAGCAGTCCCTGCCCCACATACCTTCAGTCTAAATAGATTGGACATTCCAATGGTGGGAGTGGAGCTGGAGCTAAAATGAGCCTAAAAGGCCTCCCTGATATAGTTTTGGTAGCAATGGGAAAGAAACACAAATGTCTAACCTCCCAACTCTACATTCACATTTTTTTCTACCAAATATCCTTAGGAGAGAGAGCGATCTCGTTTGGGTCTGTGAGTCAAGAGCAAGCACTGCTCCTCAGGACCCTGTTCTACTTCAGCTACATGTAAGAGGCACAGCCAAATTCATTACATTTGGTCCAAACTTGATTCACTTCCTCTCTGGGGCTGAAAAAAGAAATCCAAATATAGATAATTCTGCTCTGAGGGGGTAAGAGAAGCAATTTATAATTCCACCATTCACTGCTTTGCCAAGGTCTTTTAAGGCAAGCGTCTGATTGCTTCTTTTTGGTATTCAGTCAAAAAACTGTTTGAAAAGAACAGTGTGATTTGGATAATAATTTTCCCAAGCAAATGCACATCCTCGCTTCCTTTGTGAAATGAGTCAACAAACATTTTCCTTGGGAAGTACCCAAAGGGTAATTTGTTCGAGTTCACCACTGTAAAACCCGAATAACTCAGTGTCAATTGGCTCTTGGAGCACCTGCACTCGGCTCCCCAAACACCACACTGTTCCAGTTTGAGAACACAAGGTGAGAACTTTATTAAGCCATAATATCTTTTTGCTTTTTAATTCCTTTACTTAACAATTCCTAGAGATGGCTGTGCAACTACATGGCCACTGCTGGACAAAGGTCCAGATGTCCCAGTGACAATGCAAATGTTCATATAGGCAGAGAAGGAGAGGAGGGAAAGGCCAAATTCTTCCTTCTCCCAATAAATCCCCAGTTGCTTTATTCCTCTGGTTGAAGTACTAGGGCTCTTCTGGGCTAAGGAGCAAATTGTTGGTTCAGGTCACCGGGAAGAAAAGTGGAATCTCCCTCTGTGACTGTGAAGCTGACCGAGGAAACCCTCGGAGGAGCTCTGAGCTGTGATTTTATTTGACACAGGTCTTCAGAGACATGACTCATGTTGGCTATGGGCTCACAACGCCATGCAGGGGCTGTAGCCTCCAGGGCAAAAGGACTCCCTATGGAGCAAGAACTCACAAACTGAGACCTTCCCTTGGGATGTTCTTTCAGGTAGAGAGGAGTTTTTACTTCAGTAAAAATGAATATATTCATGCTTCCCAGGTGTGCTGAGTTACCTCTATGAGAAATGAAAGCTGAGGGAAGTGATGCAAGACAGAATTGGTAAGAGAAGAGGATAAAGTCCATGAGTGAACTACCTGCAAGAGTGCTGGAAATATGCCTTCAGGAGGACATGCCCTTATGGGATCTGCTGTATCAGGGCCAGCAGCACTGTGCAATACAAGGGAGGGATCTGTGAACAGATAAAACACCAGGGGCTCTCTCCTAACGCACTGGGAAGACAAGAAGAAATGGCCAGCCTTATAGTTAATGTTTCACTAGTTGCTTGGTCAAACCAGCAGGTCCACGCAGCAGAAAGCTAACAGCACCATAAAACACACACAGATATCTGCTCATTAACACACTTGGCTTTTAAACACAAGTGTAGCTGGAGCAAATCTGACAGGGCAGAATATTTACCCCCTTGAAGTCAAGAAAGAAAAAAAACTATTCTGTTGGCTACCAGGAAAAAAAACCCAAACCAAAACACTAATCTTGCTACAATCAACCAGCAGCAAAAACTTCCAGAGGCACACAGGTGAACAGTGGTTAGATGCCCTCGGGGGCCTGGAGGAGGAGAGACCACAGCAGCAGTGAGCAAAGAAGCATAACCAGATTAACTACCATGACAGAGAAATACATGCAAAGCAGAATGAACTGGAGGAGATGTGCAAGGGAGCGATGGGCTAATGCCGTGACTCATGAAGAAGCAGGACTCTGAATTTGGTATTTTCCAGTTTGCAGTGTCTTTAGTTGCTGTGTTTAGCTCAGGAGCAAGTCCAGACTGCTACAAATGGGCTTTCCTCATAGCTTGTGTAACCTAATATTGACCAAACGTTCCATATACTCTCTTTAGAGATCCCAGAGATGCATAGACTTTTGCTGTGATCTCTTATCCACAAACCCAGCCAGGCCAAGGACTGCTGAGTGAGCCCCACACTCCTATATGTGTGCTGGAGGGGACCCACAGACCAGTGCTGAGCAGACCTACCTGCTTAAAGATAAGTGCACGCTTACATAGAGTCATAGAATGGTTTGGGTTGGAAGGGACCTTAAAGCTCATCCAGTTCCAACCCCCCTGCCACCAGCAGGGACACCTTCCACTAGACCAGGTTGCTCAAAGCCTCATCCAGCCTGGCCTTGAACACTTCCAGGGAGGAGCAGCCACAGCTTCTCTGGGCAACCTGGGCCAGTCTTGTTTGACAGCACTTTGCTAAGGTCCATGCACTAGCAAGGCGTTACAAAATACAAGTGCCACCATTTCTACCAGAACAGAGACACAGCAAGAAAAGCCTTCATGCAACAGGTACAATTAATTTTCTGCTCAAAGCCCTTGGCTGCTCATTTTCATGGAGCAGCCATCTGTCAAAGGGCAAGCCTTCAAACCAAGTCCAAATTTTAGGATGCTTTGAAACCAGAATGAATAGGAATCAAAGAACATCACATACCCTTGCAGTACCAAGGGAGGTAAAAGGTAAAAGTCTACAGCCAACTTATAACACTGTGTTCCTCACAGGTAGAGAAGCAGTTGCCTGAGGACTTGACAACATTAGGCAACAGGGTGCACAGTGCTGGATGATGCTGAAACAGCCTAAGACACTTGTGCAAACTGCAACCCCATTTGCTAAATGATAAAAGAGGCTTTTGTTGAGCAGCCCACAGCATTCCCCAGTGACAGACTGTGAATACTCTCTGGGTCACTCCAAATTCCTTCCAGAGGTATTGCAGGAGCCTAGAAATGTAAATCCCTCCACATTTCCTGGGTGCCTAATTTCAGGCACCTGAACAAAGCACTGCTTTTAGAGAGGTGCTCACTCAGCATTTTGGAAAACAAAAAAAAAAAGTCAGAGCCCTCAGAAAAACTAAAATGAGCAGCAATATTTCTAGCCAGTATGGAAACTGCGGGTGATGTGGCATCACACAGGACCTCTCTGCCAGCAGCAAAGACATTTACACAATTTATTGTTGATTTTTTTTCTCCTCATTAAAATGCATTTGCAAAACAGTCCCTCCTGGAAGCAGTTGTCCCTCCAGTGGTCCACAGTCATCAATTAGCTGTTGTCACACAGGACCCACTCCAAAGAGTTCAAGGAGAACTGTGCTGCTTGCTGCTGATTTTTGGCTCAAAGCCCTAGCATATCAACTGCTTATTTCTACAGAGCAGCCTTGTTTCCAGGAACAAACCTCTCCAACCAAGAGCGAGTTTTGGGATACACTGATATCAGAGCAGTTAAGCACCAGAATTAAAATATCTGAGCTTCCTGCAAGTGAATTAGAGGTACCACAGGCTGAAAACATTTGGGATGGAATTTTCAGAACTGCTCATAATTAGGTTTTTTTTCCTCTTCTATCACAACATTCTGCAGGAGCAGATTTAGGGAAGGGTAGGGAAATGCAACTTTTGGCTTTAAAGCTGTGGTGCCTCTGTTCAGAAGTGCGGTGTTACTAGCCAGCCCTTTACCCTACTCATTTGATGCTAAGGTCACCTACATCTACATCTGGTCTTCCCAAACCTACAGGTTCATGATTCATTTCCCACCACACCCAGAAGCTGAGGGCTTTATTTGTGAAGCTCCCACATGCACACCTACCTTGCTTCAGACTGCTTGCAGGCTTCACACTGCCCCTTTTCCACCAGTTACAAACTCCTGCAATACCATTCACACACAATGCTGAATCAGGATGAAAAGTTAATCAGAAGAGAGTTGTGGGTGTGAGTAATGGATAGCGAAAGGCAGCTACTCCTGATAGATCCTGGCAGCCACCAATAACCCCAGTTTAGTCTCTCCCTGGTATGGTACAAGTTCACCAGTAGATCCATGCACCCCTTCTATTCCACCCTCTTGCTCATCAAGCAAGCCCAGCAATCAGAGCTCTTTAGAGTATGTACTCAAGCTTGCTAACTCGGGGTCCATTGCTCAGTTATGTGTGGTGCCTCCTTAATTAAATCCCTTTCTCAAAATCTTTTTTCTTGGGGCCAGGGTCTAACTTTCCATCTACACAAACCCACTGAATCCCAAGGCTTGCAGATGGGCATGATCTGATGCAACGACTGGCATGCCTGTTTCGATGCAAACTTTGCTCAAAAGCCTTGGCTTTGCAAGAGCAGGCAGATGATATCATGCAAGTTTCATTAGTATGCCCTTCAACCCTTCCTCCAGATTATTAACAACATTAAGACCAGATCTAACGCCAAGGCTTCCAACAAGCATTAGACAGCTATCTGCATCCAAATCCTCTGACATTTCTCATTTATCATTCTTTTGTGCATTCAGCTCATTTCCAATTTGCGTGACAATGCTCATGTCCTGTCATGTGAACCTGGCCAGCTGACAGATGGACTAATTAGAGATCACACTATTTATGGTAAGACTGATAACAAGGTCAAAGCAAGGTCACTGTGAAAAATGGATTTAACTTTGTAAAGAACAATGGGTATTTCCAAGGCCGGGGCCAACCATGCTTTCCAAATGAAAGTGTCAGCAAAGCTGCCAAAAAAACTCCAACAAACCAGTTTCCAAATTAAAAGGCCTAAAGACAGACTGCAAGGATGAGGAAACAGCAGAGGCCAGATGCACTTGTGACAACAGCTGTTATTGTGAGCGTGCTGGTCTGTATGCAATGGAAACACACATTTTCTGAAAGATTAAAATTGTATTAAAAATTAACTACAGTCATCTGCACACGATGGGAAGATAAACCCTCAATCATGTGGCTTTAGAAACACAATTTTTTCCTTTGTTCCATAATAAATGCAAGATTGGTTTCACAGCTGGTTGACTTGAGACAGCAGAATGGAATAACAGCAAGAGCACATACCCTGATAGCTACTGCAACACAGAACATGTGAAGCCAGTATCACCAGAGCAGTGATCACCAGCACTGAGAAAGCAAGCTCATCTTCCTTGTCTGATATCAAAATGGGAGCAACTAGCAAGGATGCAGATGTAAAGACAGACATCCTTCCACAGAGCCTGAAATAGTGGGTTGAAAGATCCAAATACATGTCTGGATTGAATATAGGTGAATGAAGATAACCAAACAACTGTCTAACTTGCAGAACATGAGGCAAGACATTCTTAGGAAGGCATTCAATGGTCTTGACTGCATAAAGTTAGAAAAGAGCTTGTTATTTCAGATCCAAGGACACCACTAAAAAACAATATATATCGAATGAAATCCCATCAAAACAGAGGTAAAGGGAACATTCAACTTGTGCAGAGGGTACCACTTGATTTTATTGAGTTATTCAAAACACAACCAACTAGACCAAAAACCTGCTCAGTCTCATAAGGGCAACCAAAGCAAAGCTTTGTTTAGCTCCAAACAATAGTCTTTGGGTAGACAAGGCTGACTGTATCTGATATCAAACACTAAAAAGTCCTTGCCAAGCACATACCTTGATGGCAGACCACTTCAAAGCCCCAAGCAGCTTCAGCAAAAGCCCATGAGACTTGGTTGACACATGCTGAAGACCACAGAAGCTTAGCAAAATGGAAGACATCACTAAGCTGCTGAGATAAGAGAACTTAAAAGTAGCAACAGAAAAAAAACCCCATAAAGTAAGGTTATTATAGGATAATAAACCAGGCACTTATAGTCCAGTTTGCTCAGATTTAGTAACCGAGTCACAAGCAATGTTTTTCCCCCCATAGCTGGGGCATTCATACATGCCAGCACAGGATTCTCAGTGCAAACACTTAACCTACTCTTCCTCTTCTACCTGGTTGCACATTTCTATGAAATATCTACAGATCTGATCATTTCTGTGGGTTTTATCCACCAGCATAACCTGGTTGAATCCAACCAACAGGTTTGGAAGCTTATGGGGAAGGATAAACAGACAAACCACCCCACAGACTCCATTTCTAGAAGCAAAGAACAATCTGAGAGAGTACTCCAGGGACATGGAGTCGCTACACTCCTATTTAATAGGTTTCTAGGGTGTCTATCCATCACTAAATCACCTGGGTGTTATTACAAAATCAGATAATTAAAACCACACCCTGAGATCTAAACGAGCATAGGGAGTGCTGATGAGTAATGACAAGTTACACAAGGCCTGTCAGCCTCCTGTAGCTGGGAACTTGCTTGCTGTAGAAGAAAAATATGTGTTGTAATAATCTCATACGAGCACTGCAGTGATGGAGGAGCACAGAGAGAAGCAGAGAAGGGCTTGCTCACCTACAGACTGGTTTTGAAAGCTCCTTAATTTATAGCAAAGGAAAAGTTAAAGAACCTTTTTTTCTCTCTTCAGGTCATTGATAATAGAGGTGTCCCAAAAGAGGGTTCAGTTCTCTGACTCACACAATGGAGATGGGCAACCTTCACTGAATGGGTGAGGGAGGGTGGCTCAACCTGAGGCTCAGGTACTCATGGGAGAGAGTGCTCACCCCTCCTTTCCCTAATGATTAGCACCCCGGCACCCTTCCTGAGGGGAAACAGTCCTGAAGGCTTCTGATCTGACTCACTGAGCTGAAGGCAGCGCAGTACACACGGGGAGGGCTTATTACAAGGCACGCTCTGAGTTTATGGCCCGTATTTCAAAACCTGGAGGTGCCTGAGCACGAGGCACGCAGCGTGCACCTTGGAGAGCTGGAGAACTGGTCTGGTGCACGTTCCCTGGGAATTGCTGTAAGATGTGCTGGGCCTCAACTGCAGACCCAGAGTTTGCAATTTCCCAGCTGCCTGCTACCTGTACGCCCTCATTAGTGGTTGCATGATGTGCCCTTATCTTGGGAGTTGCCCTTGATACACACAGAGCTCTTTAGGATGATATGCCCATCCCTGGATGACCAAATGGGCAAGACCTCGCTCTAGATTTATGCCTCAGAGAGTTATCACTACTGGACTTATCTTACAGCATGCTGCAGTTTTATTTCTTGAATAGAAAAGCCAGCAAGACAAAGGCTAGAGTTGATATTGTGACTGTGCCATCACACAGAAGCTTTCTTGGGTATGGAACAGAGAAAGAGAAGAAGTTAAACTCAAGTACTGTTGGACAGACTTGCACTAAGTGCACAGCAAGTCCAACATCTTCTGGATAGCCACAAATAGTCAATCACACCCAAAACAAGGCATGCTTGGTGGGCACATAGTGATCCACCATGCAGGACCTCCTTAGCAGGTCAGACAGGTCCTGGTTGTACTGGTCCTACTACGTATGCACTGCAAAGCTGAAAAGCAAGATGTCTCGAGCCATTAATCCAGGACCTCTGGATGCCTGGCAGATCCACTTGACTCTTAGCAAGGTTGTTTGGTGACTATATTTTGGGCTCCAAAGTCCAAGACATCCCAAATGCCTTGCTGAGTTTTGCAGCTAACAAGATGCAGAAGTGGCCAGAATTCTAGTCACCTCCAGTCTGGATGTCTGGAAATCTCAAACAAATGACCTTGTTTGTTGCTTCTTGTTCTGTTCTTGCCCAAACAAAATTTCTAGCTATCTGGAAAAACTTTTAAATTATTAAAAAGACCCAAACAAACAAACAAACAAACTTAGATGTGTGTCCTTTGGGATGCCATTACAACTACCACAATAAGAAATACGTTCTGTAAGAAATGTATAGCCAGGAAATGCAGCAGGACCAGTGGCACGAGAGGAGCACAGGACGGACAGACACCGTGCCTGTGCATGAAGATGAACACCTTTCAGCAGGAAGTTACAGTCTGTCTACAAAGGGCCCTGAAGAGCTTTATTATTTATGGATAGTATCATTATTTAGAGTCCAAAGGTCTGCCCTTTTTCTTCAGCTCGTTTCAACAGACATCAAAGAAGGATTCATCAGTGTCTTCCTCTCCATTGCCAGAAGGTAGTAGTAATAATAGTAATTGGGGCTCTTTACAGTCAAAATGCTTATAAAAACCATTCTCTAATTACTTAATAACGAGACATTTCATGATGCACTGGAAGCAACATTCATTGCCTCTAAGAAAACAGAAGTAGAAGCAGATGTCTGCTTGAGGAAAAAATACCATGAAACAGTGCCCTCTCTATAGACACTCTGTACACATCTACGTAACCCCTTGAAAGGAGATGGCTGATGCCCTCTTTTCCAAAACTAGTTTCAAGACAGACTGTCAGATACATACATACATACGTGTATCTCACTGGAAATGGGTGAAGAAGCCTTGGTTGTTCCATTTTGTGCCATTCTGATAATTCAAAGACAGCAGTAAGGACTTCTGAGGAGAAATGGGACTGGGATATTAATTTGGGACACAACTTCTTCCTAGAAGTTAAACCAGAGGATAAATGTGGAGATAATAGCCAGTGTCAGTCCAATGACACAGGAAGGCATTAACCTTCTCACCAGTGCAGGCTGATTAACTTGTATGAAGAAATCTAATGACATGTAATAGCAGAAATCATCAAGAAACAGATCAACCATAGGAAAAAATTCTCATTTCAGCACAAGAACAGCAATATTGAGGAGTTTGTGATATCTAGACACTGGCTTGCATGACTACTCCAGCTCCTGCAGAACCAACATTTTGTCTTGTGCATTTACATGAAGCAAGTTAGGCACAGATTAATTTGGCAAAAGGCTAGGTTAGCAATGGAATCAAATATTGCAAGCAATTCTGAGCTGCATGACTATTTTCACATTGCTTTGGGCACAAAGGTTGCCCAAGAATGCATGGTTTTGAGACAGGCAAGAGCCTCAGGGCTCCATTAATGTAAAACACAGTTCCTGCCCCACTGGTATTTACAGAGACTCGCTCACTCCTATATATTAATGCCACTTTGATGCAATTTCTTACTAGTGAACCAAATGGATGTTTTTTGGCAGTGAAGTTATATTAAATTTCATGGAAAAGCTGATGAAAATCTTAATTTAAAAAATCCTTATCCAATATTGGTTAAACAGTGTTTTGGGAAGGAAGGTAGATTTTGACAAAAAACTCTCATGCGTGTAAGAAGGTGGAATAATTCACACACACGCTCTGGGGTGAGAGCACAGGTAGTTTCAGCAGCACCTTTCCTTGAATATTGAAGAGTCCCTATAATTCCCTTGATATTTAGAGGCACACATAGCTGTGGCTGCACTGCTTAGAGTTAAGTATGTTCAGACTTCCTGCAAATTAGGCGGACACATTTCCACAGCTGGAATATGGGCAGGGCAGGACATGTGCCTGCAAAATCCCCAGAAGAAATCATCTTAAAATTCATAGTCCTTAAACAGCCGAAGTTCCACTTGTACAATCATTGATACACACATGCTTAACTCCACAGACAACTGTAATGTGGAACAGCTACTCATATATGGGAGGAGAAGCCTGTGATGGAATCCTTGCAGGACTAGGGCTCCAGATTATGGGAGCCAGAGGTTTCTCCCTGATGGCAGGAAGGTATTTTGTAGGCTGCGGATGCAATGCAAAGCACCAAAGAAGTCAAACCTTAATATAAACATTAGTTAGAACTATTTAATTATTCAAATCTCAGGAAAGCTGTGAAGTCAGGCATTTTCTCCTTTTTACATGAGAAAATGTGAAAACCCTGCACTGCCTTCGTCCTTTGCCCTGGCCTGGAAGTTGGGGACTTCCAGACAAGACTCTGGTAGACACACTGGCTTTGAGCCTTTTTTTCCCTCATTTTCTGGGACACACAACAAGCATCTCTTGCAGTTGTTTTTTTTTTTTCCCACAGACAACAATCAAGAGCTGTAAAGTCAATTCCTAACGCAGCCTGGATCAAGTTTCAAAAAGCCCTCATGTTCTCTGTGTGTATGCATGTGCATACACAATTTAATTTACTGTGGCTACAGAACTGCATTTGTAGGACTACACTGAAATTTTTTCCTTTTTTAATCTCCAAGGCAGTTATCTGTGACAGTGAGTGTGTCACAGGACAACATCACTTGCAGCCATTGCACAAATCAGCCTCCAGCCTCTTGCCTTAACAAGCTATGCAACCCAGTGATCTTCAGCATGATACTCCTTGTGTTTTATTGCTGGCTGGAAAGATTTGTTTTGAGTCTCTTTCAGTGCCAGAGGTCTTTATTGCTAAATAGCCCTGGCTGTTGAGTAATATGTGAGTTTAATGTACTCGTACTGGACTGCCTGCTTGGAAGGTAGTGGAAATTCAACTTAAAACTGCAATCAGCTCTTTTTTTTTTCTCTCTCTTTTTCATTCTGCCCCTGTGTTTTCTCTTTACTGTTTAGAAACTACTTCCTGAGCTGTTTCCCCTGCTGTTACAGCTCTTTATGAAGCAGACCATCTCAGTCTTGCTCAGGCACATGAAAGAGTTGATCTAGAGAAGGAGGAGCAGTGGCAAGTCTCATAAAAAGCAGCATCCTACTTGTGCTGCTTTGACAAGAAATGAAATAGTCCCATTCTTCTTGACCATCTTATTAATAATCAAAATGCATCCACAGAACAAAGTGTTGCTGGTAACACTTCAGCTGTCTATTTGGCAAGATGCATGTGGGGAGGACATGGGAGAATCTTATGAAGAAGAGCACCAAAGCCCACGCGGGACTGTTTCATACCTGGAAGAGGTCAAGGAAGGTTTTTGGGGGCCAGGCTTTGGAGAGGGAATAGAAATCATGCTTTTGAACATTCTGCATCAAAGCTCTCTTGAACCTGTTGTACCACTGTTGCCTCTGGTACTTTTTGCTAGGAAACAAAAAGCTTCTGTGACAGCTACCGGCGGTTACAAGAGTGGAGCTATGTTACTACTGGGGAAAAAGTTCTAAGTCTGTAAATGTGTATCTGAATTTTCAAACAAGTCTGGCACTTTTCACAGAGCTTTTCAGCAAGCTCTGTACACTTCCAGCAGGAGCACTGACAGTTTACTGGGAGCAAATCCTGTATTTTATTCTGAAAGAACATTTGTGATTTGGTGGTTTCAGGTATTTCATTTTATCCCAATGTACCTGGTTCCGGGACCCGGCGTATAACTAAGAGTACTGCATTTTCTTAAAGCAAAAGATCCATTTTCAACCCTCACAACTACACAAAATACTAAAAAACAAACTCTAAAAATATACAGACCACATAAAAGGCCACACAATGCAAAGATGTCACAATTTTTGCATGGTTTAAGGTAGTGAAACTGAACTTGTGGTTGTCCCTCTGCCTGTTGCACATGAGAAATTTGATTTTAAGAGTTATGCACCCGTGACCAGAGAAGGGAAGCACACTAAGTAGCTATCTATCCAGTTAATGCTCCAAATTTGACCACCAAATATTGCAATAAGCTGCTCTCAAACAAGTTACAGATTCAGTATTATTTGCAGAAATAATAACAACCAGCAATTTGGCATGCTCTGAGAAAACTGTTATTTTCTAATGGGCTGCTCATGGTGGCCCCAAATAGACAAAATTAACCTAATAAGGTATTCATTACGTATCATTTACCAGCTTGTGCAAGTGTCAGTCCAGAATGCATGACCACATCTGACCTTTTAATAGACACATTTTTCTAACAGCCACTTTCTATCAGGCTGTGTTGTAAAGCAGCTTAGCTTTTATCCTGGTGGCTGATGAAAATATCCCTCCTCCCCTCCAGCACTGATCATCCTGCTCCGTTAATGCAACTCTTATCATCACTCCTCTTAAATCCTGTTTCTGGGATGAAGAGCAGAAGGAGCATTGTGTCTTCTGGGCCTCTCAGAACATCTCTATTGCAAGTGCAAGCTACCAGAAAAGAATAAAAAAGAAGACATCAAGCACAGAAGCAGTGGCCTACTGTTGCAAGGTGGTGATAGGAGATGGTTATCTCTGGCAGGTCAGTGTGTGTTGGGATGTCCCATCCGTTATCGAGGTGAACCTGCTCCACGTCAAAGCTCATGGATCGATGTGAAAAGGAGACATTCCCCAGGTCAGTGCCCTGACCCTCCTACACTGACGCAAACAACAGTAGCTGTTAAAATGTCACCCCCTGTCCTGCTCCTGCACTCCAAGTTACCCTCCCTGGCAGGGGACAGCAGAAGCCTCTGTGCCAGCGCTGCAGCATACTCATGGCACCACTTTGCTGACAGCCCATAGACACTGACCAGCCTGCAACTGGCCTGGGAGCTGGGGACACTGCGATGTGTTCCCTGCTGCAAGGCTCGTCACCCATGGTGGCTGGTCATGTCAGCAGCCAGGACCCCTGCAGTCTGATCTGCCAGGGCTTCTGTGGTGCGGTTACTCAGGTACAGTTAGTTCAGGTTTTAGCCATACGCCTCAAGACCATTACAGCTAATCTCAACAGGCAAGAAGGGTTCACAAATGGACAGTGGCAAAACAGTTGCCTATGAAAGAAGTGTCATCATGCTCTTCACTGTGAGGGTGGTCAGACACTGGAACACTGCCCAAGGAAGTTGTAGATGCCCCCTCCCTGGAAGTGTTGAAGGCCAGGCTGGATGAGGCTTTGAGCAACCTGGTCTAGTGGAAGGTGTCCCTGCTGATGGCAGGAGGATTGGAACTAGATGATCTTTAAGGTCCCTTCCAATTCTAACCATTCTATGATTCTATGCTGCACTGGATGCTGACTCCTGAATCAGTGCAGCAAAGCATGAAGCTACAACCTAAATTTGCAACTACCCAGCAGCCCTGAAAACATCAGGGCCCATTCTCAGCTACCGTGAGTGCTTTGAGAAGTTGTTTTTTTATGGCTTTGATGTGGGGCTCAAAGCATCTTCCTTACTGTGGGGGAAGAGACATTTGTCTCCAACCCAGGGGAAAACTAGTGCCGTTCATCTGAAGTGATGCTATGAGTTGTTCCCACTACCTGTTTTGAACCCCATAGGCTCCTCGCATCCCCTTTCTGGGGTCTTCCCTGTCCCTGTGTGTCTGCTTTTACCTTGGCTGCTCTGCAAGGTAAGGAGGAGCCAGTCAACTAACTCCTAATTCCTGCTAACCAACACAGACACATACTGCTGAGATGAGTCACCTTCAGATTTGCCCTGGGACAAATGTGTCCAGGTGGCTGCTTCCATTAGCTGCAGTGGGGAAGCAGATCAGGAGTTTGATTTCTATGTTCATGAGAAACCAGGAACTGCATAAGAGGGAAAGATAGATAAGATGCAGAGATTTTTTCTTCATCCCTCTTTCTGAAGTGGCTGAAACAACATACAGATTGGTGCCGCCATGCTGTGGCTGAGGGAAACCTTTTTCAGTTGCTGGAGAATTAAAGGAAGAAAAATACAAACATGAAGATTGGTTTTGTTTTACAATAAACATCAGGCACAGACAGCTCAGCTGTGCCAAGTAAAGACCAGGATGGCTCTAAGCTGCCTTTTGCTCTGCAGGTATTGAGAGTCTCAGTCCAAAAGAGTAACTCTCAAACTCTCCAAAGGAATGCTGGCTGATAAGAGTCATAACTTCAAACAAACCCCAGGCTGTTCCACAGCTGTGGATGCAGAAGGTGGAAGGTTAGGTAGGGAAACACAGGCAAAGGGTTCCCACTGAATGGTAACTAGCTCTGTCTGTGGCACTTAAAGACCAGCTTACCTAGGCTGGGGGGATTTTTTAATATGGAAGGTCCTTTCCTTTGGGGTACACTTTCCTCTCACTTAAATCAATGATCATTTGTTACATTAATTCAGAGACAGAAATCAGCTACACTGCATTCATGCTCTTTAATTGTCCAGCTGGAGAAATCAATGTTTTTATTGAATTAGCCAGTTGCCACAGCAAGTTTTCTTTGATTTAAGGCTCCCATGAATCAATAGGAGCCTGTCATTGCCTCTAAGTGGAGCAAAGTCAGACCCCAAGTCACGCTGACTGGATGAAAACACAAACCTTCCTGCAGAATTCCCTGCCTTAGGTGGATATGGGACTACTTCACTATTTGCCAAAAAACTACTCCCAATCACTTTCTCCTCTTCCTCACCAACTGCCCTCAGCTCATAAGTCCACCTCTGCCTTATCAATTCTCATCTCTCTTCTGTTTTTCTGCTTCCTTATCAGCTTTTTCTGTGCCATAGGCAAGATCTGCTGCTGCTGTCTCCATATTGTCTTAGGTGCAGGTGTCTATGCCAGAAACATCTTCCCCTACACAGGCCTGCATCTGATAAATCTAAATGTCTCTGAGGACACCCTTCCCAGTGCTGTCGGCAGTAAGTTATCTTTAATCAAAGTGCTGGTGCAAATATTTTGGTTTTTTTTTTTTTTTCACCAAGGTAATTTTGTTGTTGTTGTTGTTTTCCAGCCTTCCCATAAAACTGGCCATTTTTTATCAGCACAGCTGGCTGGGAAGCATGACTCATACATAAATTACTATTTTTAATGCATCCCTTCCCTTTGTCAGCCCTTCTGCTGTCAGCTATGTGGGACAGGACCATTATTCTTCAGTGTTTAGCAAACACTCTACACATAATGGGCGATACTGTAAATAAATGAAAGTAAGACCTGAAATCAAGTTAAAGCTGGGTGACAGGGCTTTTGTGAAACCATCTGAGCTTTGCAGGTTTTTAATCAGCTGTGCTGCACTTACAATGGCTCTGCCTTACTACTGTAGTAGACAGGATGGCAAGGGGATGGCAATGGAAATCGGGTCTTTAGCTCTTTCACCCGTGGCTTACTTCAGTTGATTAAGAACGATCTGTGCCTTATAGGCTGAGAAGCACCATGTAACTTGGGACTGGCATAAAACGATGGATAGCCCAGCATTTATTGCCTAATCAGAATTTCCTCCTGGAAAATCGGGGGGAAGTCATAGAAATTAATGCTCAGGAATGGCAGGCAGCAGGAGATGTCAAAGTGGAAAACTAATGGGGGAGATTTCATAAGACAAAGTCAGCCTGTTGTTAGTGAGTGCAGAAGTTCACCAAAATCCCATGCAAACAGATGTTGATTATGTTATAGAGAAGAGAACAAAGGGGAAAGGCAAGGATTGCAAAGATGACTAAGTGCCAATCTGAGTGCAACTGAAAATCAGGGGAAAACAGTAAAGTGAGCGCAGAGGGCTGCATTTCTTTTACTTCCACCTTCAGCTACCAGGTGGAAGTAAAAGAAATGTGTAGCAAGATAAAAAACCCCACGGTGCATGGCATGACACAGCTCAAACTGGGACATCAAACTAGTATGAATAATATTACATGGTATTATTGGTAGGAGAAACAGCAGTGTTTTCACAGTGCCAACGATGAGAGGCTTGCAGATGCACATGGATTTGAAATGGATATTGTTTGTGTAGTCTTGCCTACCCCAAACACTCAAAACTTTCAAGTTAGGCCTAGAAAATGTGAAACTGGCTTGAAAATCGATGGGTTTATAAAAACATCATATATTCTGAAAGTTGTCTGCTAGTTTTCAATCTTTGTGCAACTTTCAGTTGCTGCTTTCAGTTTTCTGCAGTAACTGAACTAGAGATTCATTAAAAAAAAAAACAAAACCAAAAAACCCCCAAACCCCAAAACAAACAAAAAAATCAAACGACTAAGAGTCTCACCATCCTCAGAAAAGAATCCAAACCAGTAATTATTGCAAGATCTGCAATGAAATCATTTGACCAGCAAAAGCCAGCTGCAAATTAAGTAATCATGAGTCTTTGGACAGAGGAGAATAAATACTGATAGCAGTGAAAAGGTGAAATCAGGAGGTACGAAAGGACTGGAAGGAGTTAATCCCGTGGTGGCTGGTTCAGATGAGCCCAGCTCAGCAGCTTTGAGGCACCTTGTTAAGCAGGGTCCTTTCTGCCCAGTCACAACAACTCTGAACGGTAGATTGGCCTGCAGGGAAGAAAACCAGTAGAGCCTATTTTGTTGAGCATCTTTCAAGACGGGCTGATTTCAGTGGGAAATGCATCTATAGCTACGACAGATGGGGTGAATCCAGCAAGAACCAGGCATGTGCATGGACAGCAGCGTGACAGCAGGCAAAGTAGCAGCTGATGCTCCTGGTGCCACCAAAGGTATAGAGAGCCCACCCTAATCCAGTCCTGAACACTGAGAGGGCTACTGGGGTAAATACCTGGGCACAGCCTCCAACCAGCACCAGCCAGGAAGAAGCAGCCACAGTGTTGTGTTAAGCTAAGCCTGGCAGAGTAGGCAATATTGGCTGCAGGAATCAAGGTGTATCCTTTTGCTAATAATGTGGAAATTTCTTTATGGATTAAACTGGGAAGGCTAAATCTGCTCCCTGCTATAGTCCCAGCTTATTTTGAGGGTAGAATCTGCTCCAAGTGTTACACTGGAGGTCTGCAGAGAGCTGGAGATTGGACTTCCCGCAGCTTTGTCCATTATCCCTCCTCCACTGGGAATACAAGGAACACCATGAAATTCAGCATGCAGGGTCTTCCCTATGCCCAAGAGGAACTCTTTAACCTAAAATGTCTCTGAAGAAAAAAGCTGCCCTCTTTCCATATGGGATGATGCTGATGATCCAGTAAAATTAGGAACAGAGGATCACTAAAGGAAGACTGGGGCAGAGAAAAATCACAACTGAACCAAAAGATAGGATGTGAAGAATTAACCATCCTTTCCCCAAACTAGAACATTAGACCCAAGTCTCTAACATTAAGCCAGGAGTTAAATACATTTCACATTATTCAATCACATGTACTCTTAACTCCTAGTCTCAGTGTGCTCCTTGCTATGGTTTATGGCATCAGTGGGATTTCACGCTGCCTAACATGGGATTTCAGCCCCTTGCAGGAGTTTATCTATAAAAGAAGAGCTCCCTATGTTCTATTGAAAGGATTTTTATCTGACCCATTGTGATTAAATTGCCTCTTGCCTGGAGAAATTGTTCTTCTCCCATGTCTTTGTTATGATTCTGACGTGCTTGTGAGGTGAGTTAAAAGATGTGATCAGACCCAAGCAAGACTTTTTCCAGGTTCTGACAAGGTGTGTATTTATGTGAAAACCAGTATAAATTTAAAAAAATCCTGCTCTCCAGAAACAGTTAAATGTTGCAGGCTGTCAGCAAAATTTTAGGTTTTGGGAATTCTGTCCCCACCATGTTTGCTTCTTTTCAACTACAGTAAATCAGTCAATAAAACACAGCATAATAAACTGAAGTATTACCCTGTCCTTATTAGTCACCCAAGTCTTATAAGACAATGGGATGAGACCATAATTATGTGATTAATGATATTACCATTAATTAAAAACTAGGGCTGGAGAAAACATTAGTTAGGTAAATTGAAGAACACAGTTGAAAGTCTGTAGTTGTGTTTTGCAGGAAGTCCCATTAAGTTCCCTCTGGCCCTGCTGTCTTGGCCTGAGTCCCAGCCTCAGTTTTTACCACTGAACTCATATGGGGCCAAAACTGTCACCCCTGTTAATTGATCCCAGGAAAACAGCTCCACACAATCAAAGCACAACTGGTAGCTCCAGTGACTCCAGAACAAGAGCCACCGGGCAGAGATGGGCACAGAGACATGGTTTCAATGCCTGAATCGTACAGAGACAACCACAAGCTAGCGTGGAAGAAAGGTGCTACTGCAAAGCCAACACTAATCTTGATTTTGCCCAAAAAAGAGTCTGACCCAGCCACCTTCGCTGCTGATCTGCAGGAATCAACAAGTCAGGACACAGCTTGCACGAACCACCAGCATCCTGACTGCATCTCCTGGGTAATTAATACCTGCCTCAGCTCCGCCTAACGAGGGGTGGTATTTGTCATCCCCATCCTGAAGGCTCCCTGCCTCTTACCTGTGGCTTTGCCAGATGAACACGAGCAGTCTGTGCCCGGGATTAACCTACCTCAGTCCTGCCGGGGATCTTCATCCAGAGATTACAACTGCACTGCCAAGGCGGGCGCGGGGTTGTCCCCTGTTTGCATGTAGGGACATACAAAAAACACCGCACTTCATCTGCGCAGGATTATCATGTGGGAAGCAGAACTTGTCTTTCCCAACTCCAGAGCGGTGTAAAGGCTGCTCAAAAGTTTTCCTGGGAACTCTGGTTAATGGAATAGTAGCTACATGACTAAGTCCTATTTTTCTGAAAAAAATTACCTCAAAAATAGAAACATTTATTCCAGAAGCTGGAAATGTTCATTTTAAGGCCTCCTGATCAATTTCAAATAATTGTTTTTTAATGAAAAGTTGAAAAACTTGGCTTTCATTGAGGTGAAAAATAAAAATATTTGGCTTAATTATGTTTTCTGGGTGGGAAAAAAACCCCTCCACTTCCCTTTTCTAGTCATTCCTAGCCATAAAACTTCAGTGAGATGATTTTGAAAAGGCAGAACTTGTCCTGTTGTGACTGAAAACTCTGAGCAAGGAAGGTCAGAACAGAAAGAAAGAGCCACAACTGATTATGAATGCAGGGCATACAGGATAAAAGCCTTTCAGAAAGCACAAGAAACTCCTGGGGAATCCAAAGCCATCGAGTTTTGAACACAGAAAAGAAATAACATGTATTTTCTTTTTTTTTTCCTCCATAATTCTTTATTAAAATGTTATCCATGTTTCTAAGGCCAAAATACAGTGACCTGCTCCAGTTTCTTGGGAGGGAAAAAAAAAAGAGAGTGATTTATGAAAAAATGTTCCACTTGCTTTTCTCCTGTTTTGTGTTGTTGGTTTTTTTTGTTATTGTTGTTAAAATTAGACTATGTATAAAACCACCAAAATCTGAAAACAGATTATTTGCTGCAACTAAGAATATCTATTAGAATAAAAACATCTGCCAGTTAGAGACTGCTCCAAGCCTTGCTTGGCTGTGTCACAGACTGCTCTATGATGCTGGACATGTCTCTTCATACAACTCTGTGTATTTTTCCATCCAGCTATTTAGCCACAATTTTTATTCAGATCACAAGGTCCTGCAGCAAGACCTGGTTTTATCCTATATCCTAAATCTCTGGGATCTGGATCACAGTTAGCTCTAATGTAAAACACACAAATAACCACCTATGTCTTTCCAGGAGAGCCTCCTTGTGTTACCTTTGGCAAGCTGCTGTTTTTTCAGGCATGCTGCAAGATGGCAGCTCTGTCTACGTTTGCTGTCAGGTCTCTGATGAGCCTGTTAGCAATCTGACAGTGACTTCTGGGTCCCCCAGTGAGCTGGAAATTATTAATACAGGCTCACAGCATGTGCCCTTCCCTGTAAGCCAGCTCCTGGATATGAGACAGAAAGGTAAGCAGAAAGTTTGATGGAACTGAGCGATGTGGTTTGTGCCTAAAGCCTTCAAAGCCAACGTGGGCTAGTCTTCCACTCAGGGAAATTATTTTTGCCTCCTTGTCTCGAGTCTCTCTCTTCCCTAGTCAAGTGTCTCAGGGACTTTGTGAACCAAAGGCTGGATCCCTATATAAAATGCCTGCCTTCCTTCTTAATCTGTTGCAGGCTGTCACACCAGGCTTCACTGATTTCCAGATGCTTTTCAACCCTTTACAATCAGCCTTGCCTCTATTTGCATTGTGTAAGAACTCCTCGATGATGATTTTTGCTTTGCTTTTTGCTTTTGCTTTCCTTTTTGCTGTAGATCCTCCATTCTTTACAACATGATGGTGCCTGGTGGACAGTAAAACTATGTCACCTATCCCTGCAGGCTCTCGCTGGGAGACAGGAGAACACCCCACCCAGGGAGCATTTCATCATCTCCCAGATCCTGTCAGAGCAAATTCCAAATATCTGGGGAACCACAATGAATTAACATGCAAATTGAATCCTAAGCTTCACGTCACTGTCATCTTTATGTATTAGACTGTAGATCATGAAAGGAATGAGGCTCCAACTGGCTAATTAAGGAAACGTGAAGCAAAGGAGGGTAGCAGACAAGGGCTAGGCCTAGGAGCCTGGGTTCAACTACTGGCAGAGGCAGAAAATTCTGGTCTGATGATGGGCAAGGGGTGGTTTTGAAATGCACAAAGGATAGTAGGTGGCCATTAACAGGACCAGGATAGTAGAAGGCCATTAACAGGACCTTGAGATGGACTCCTGTCCTCGTCAAAGTACAACACAGGGCTCTACAGATTTCCACTTCCCCTGTCATACAGAGCAATAAGCTAAAACAAGGGGACTGTGAGATGAGACAAGTTAAATAAAAGGTTTTGAGAACAAAGCTTCTCCCTACCCTCTGTCTACAGGCTGGAGTCTTCCACAGGGTCTTTCACAGCACGTGGCTCAGCCCAAACCTCGGTGCACTTAGGCAGCTACAGCTGGCTTTGCAGCACACTTCAGCCTCATCCTGGGAAACTGGAGCCAGAAGATGTGGAAACTGGATCCAGATTCTCTGTTTTAAAAACACAGGTGCCATAGGCATTTTTGATGGTTCCACTCTGATGCCAGAAGCAAACCATCCCCATTTGAACTGTCCTAGCGCGCTCTAGTGGGAGCCGGCTCCCTGCACAGCTCGGCAGCATCCCTGCGAGGCTGCTCTCCCAGCACCAGCCTTCTCACCCAAGGACACCGAGTTACCCAAGGCAGGTGTCCTAAGAGCTGGGGGCAAAGGGAGACGGCTATAAAACCAGCTCTACTGGGAGAGGGTCAGTGATTTCAACGGTCAAATTAGAGAAAAGGTAAAACAGGCTGGTATTATTTGAGGATAATGTCATTTCTTTGCAACTACAGCAAAAAAAAAACCCCACAATATTTTCCCTTCTTCTCTTTTCAATGAGAATTCTTCCTTTCACATGAATGGCTCAAGGAGGCACATAAAGAAACTCAAAGTGGAAGAGGGTGGTTTTGGTTTTGGTTTTGTTTTTTACTGCAACACCCATACTTGCAATTATAGACCTGTTCAGTCACACCCGTCAAGCATCATCTCCCTCCCATACCTGCACCCTGTATGTCAGTAAGGTAAAATCACTGGCTGCTCTGAGAAGACACAACCTTTCTGTGGGACATCACTTTTCCCCTTTGCTCACACATCACAGGCTGCTTCCTCACCCACTGACACAGGGTTTCACGCTCTGGGATTCATGGTTTCACTGCATGGGGGTTTCAGACAATAGAGTAGGCACCAATTCGTCAACAAGAGAAACTATTTCTTACCTGATTATGATTATTCTTTCTATGCTTGGATAGGAACAAGCCCCTGTGAGGAAAGGAATGGGAACATTCAGAAAATAAATTGTTGTTTGGTTTATGCACCTTTGGGCCTCATTCATAACCCAGAGCATTACCAGAATAACTCAGGTTGAAATCTGCAATTTTTACTCTATTACAAGGCAATTGTTTCTTTCACAGGAAAACCATTAGACAGTGATATCAAAGGTCTGGGAAAGCCAACTACTTATGCTGGTGCTTCAACAGGGGATGTAACCTTCAAACCCCAGGTCAAATTGTACATGCAAAGGTCTTTGGTGTCTCTGAACCTTAGCTAATAGGCTAGTCATCATCTCTGCAGCCTCAAGGGGCTCAGATCCCTCAAGGGGCTCATGGATTTACAAGGACAGCTGGCAGACAGCATCCCAGCCCCACGTACATGTTTTAAATGGGACCTCCAAGGAACACAGTCAAACAAAAGCTGCTCCAAGCTGATAAGGGTTGAAAAAGAAACTCAAGATGCATCAGGGATCTTGAGTCTCTCAGTTATTGTGGAGTGCTTCCAGGTAGTCTGTTCATCTGCTTAGCTGATGGACTTACCCCAGAGATTTGAGAACTGGTGGCAAGTGGCAAGGGCAGTGTGACGCAGCTTATGAACAAGGTTCAACAGAGCGATACTCAGCAGCTCTTCTTCTCCTGGAATACACCAAAAAGACTTTGCCCTGCAGTTCTCCTGAAGGCTTAGAGTGAAAGTCAGATAAACTAAAAGATTGGATAGAGCACTATCCATTGAGAAACAGCCTGTGTTAAATTCCACTCCCATCTCTACTGTTGTGTAAGATTTGAGACAGGGCATTTGAAGCCTGCTTGAGCACACACTTTCATAAGTACTCAACTTTGCGGTAAGTAATCCCATAATACTTCATGTAGGGGTATATACACATGTTTGCAAGACTGTGGCCTCTGTAAGACTGGAGAAATTGGGGCCCAGTGTCTGGCAAACAGCATCCTGAAGGAAGATACCAGATACCAGAACAATGCAGATGACAGCAGTGCCTCTTGTGGAAGGAACATCTTCCTCACTTACACTTCCTTGCTTCCCATTTCAATAACTGTCAGTAAGGAAAACAGGAGTTTGGGTAGGACAGAGAGGGATGCATTTGTCTTGTATCATGCTAAATACCACCACGCTGAGACAGCACAACCTCTGCTTGAAGGCAGCTCGGAAAGAGAATAAAAGAGGCAAGGGGTTGTTTGTATGTGAATAGGGCATGGGGAGGAAAGCAGGGCCTGGTTAAGGAAAATAAATTTGATACAACGAAGAATTTCAAAGTTGAAGATTGTTTTTATACAGGCAGAAATGCCCACAACATCATGCTTTTCCAAAACAGCCTCATGGCAATGAGATGCATTTACTGGGGTAGGGCAGATCCAGATCAGACCGCTGCTGTTAACACTGATGACACTTCATTTATGAAGCCAGGGTTGCCCCAAAACAACCAGCAACTTCCACTCTGGTTTCCTACATTTCATCCAGGACTTCCTTGGTCCACTGCCAGGCCCAGCCCACCCCTCTGCTAAGCCCCCAAGCAGATGCAGTATTAGCTGGAGAATCCTAGCTTGTTCGCTTCTACCTTAACAAATTAAGACACGGCCAAATTAACCTGTTTTCTCTACACTCCTCTTGGTGTGCAACATGGAAAAAAAAAACCCCAAACAATAGGGAACAGGCTTACAACAGGGACCCACAGCCAAGCTAAAAAGCATTGCTATTACTTCCTCCAGTCTCAAGAGAAGGGAATCTAGGGTATTGTCCTTACAAAGCAAAACCAGCAACGTTGTCTGTATGTCTCTATTCAGCTTCATCCTCTTGTTACATCTCTTCATTAACGCAGCAGAGTACATTGCTAATTAAGCCTGATTTTTCTTTCTTGGGTGTAGGCCCTGGTATGATTTAGAAATAACCTTAATCTGGTCTTTGTAATACTAGTATTTACCTCTTCCCATGATTTCCAATATGATGTTACTGAATTCTTGGCTCAAGACGAGCTTCTGCAATGGTTTAAAACACCAGGAAAAACTCCAGTGAGACCTTGTTCCTATTCAATAAACAATGGAACACAAGTAGAGCACAGGATATTTTAATATCCTCTAAACATCACAAAAACCAGTTCATTAGTTAAGCTCTATAAAGCAAAATTAAGCTTTGCAGAGGCAGACTTTGTTTTCCCTGCATGGTCAACCCAAACCCAGGACATTATCTGTCACATCCAAATCAGTACACTCCTAGACACAGCCAGAACACCTCTTCTCAGACGTCAATCCAAGAGAGGACACAGGACAAACCCAAACCCCCTCTCTTGCCACGCAAGCCCTTATGCAAACAGAAACCTCATCTCGTGCACCAAGGGACAACAAACTGCTGGAGAAGCTAAAAAAGCAGATGCCAGGATTTACGCTGATAAAATCCCTCCCACTGTTGGGTCTGAAAGCTGTAGTGGCCCTGTCCTCTTCTGAGGTATGGCAAAACACCCTGCTTCACAAACAGCACACATGCTGCTGCTGCTTAGCTGCTCAGGAGCTGCACCAGAATACGCAATTGCTCTCCAACGTCAGATAAATATGCAGAGCTCTGTCGAATTTTTCATTTTCACACACATTAATCAACCCCAAAGCCCACCTCAGCTGTATAGATCTGTACTCTTTGTACAACTTTTATTCTCTCAAAGGTGCGTATTTTCATAATGGCAGTGCTCATGTACCACTTAAGAGTATATTTTCATTTGGCCCCAGCCACACTTCTGAACAATAATTTATTACTGCTTGTCACTAGCTGCTACTAAGAGTAATACATATACCGGCTTTATTTAGTGTGTTTAGTATTTCTTGCTTGACTCCTTCTTACACAGACAACACTGCCCAAGCCCAGAGATTCACAAATCAAAACAGACAAGTTTCTGGACCTTCCAGTTGCACTTCTTCTGCATTCCCAGCTTTCTATCTGCAAGATATAGAAACTTTCATTTATTTGTTCATTTTTAATGAAAGTGGAGAGCTTAATGTAGTCTGCCTGTTCCAGGAGCTGCAAGTGTATAGTAAACAGCTGTGAAGGTCTGTAGGAGACAAAAGCTCCCCCTGTTAATTCCCCTTACAGAGAAAAATAAATAAAGGGAAGAAAAACATCATTTTACTATTGGCAAGCTTAATATTTTACCTCAGACTTGGTAAACAAGTGTTTTGTCTTTGCCCCCACTCATCGGTAGACTGTAAGCTCTTCGAGAGGATTTTCCACAGATGAAATTCCAGTGAGTGTTTCTATGAAAAATTAATTGTCCTTATTGCACCACTTTTCATTGCAATGAGGTATTGCCTCACCTACGCCTCATTTTTCACCTGCCTAATAAGTCGGGTTTGCTGTCACTAAAGAGACCCCAGAAACCCTGCAACCTGGCCTGAAGGTGCTTGGCTGCATGTTCCACACTTGTGGCCACCCACCCTGTCCCCACAGGGACTGGAGAGCTGGGGCACCAGCCACAGCCCAGCCTAGGCAAAGGGAGGGCTGTCTTCCTATAGCTCATAGAATCATGGAGTGGTTTGGGTAGGAAGGGACCTTTCAAGGCCACCTAGTCCAACCTCCCTGCAGTGAGCAGGGACATTTTCAACCAGATCAGGTTGCTCAGAGCCCTGTCCAACCTGACCTTGAATGTTCCCTGAGATGGGACTTCTACCACCTCTCTGGGCAACCTGGGCCAGGGTTTCACCACCCTCAGTGTAAAAATTTCTTCCTTATATCTGTGTTCAGTTTTGGGGCTCCTCACTACAGGAAAGATGTGGAGCGTGTCCAGAGAAGGGCAACGGAGCTGGGGAAGGGTCTGGAGCACAAGTGTGCTGAGTTCCCGTCTGAGGGAACTGGGGGTGTTGAGCCTGGAGAAAAGGAGGCTGAGGGGAGACCTTCTGGCTCTGTCCAAGTCCCTTGGAGGAGGGTGGAGAGAGGTGGGGGTGGGTCTGTTCAACCAAGGACCAAGGGACAGGACAAGAGGAAATGGCCTCCAGTTGGGCCAGGGGATGTTTAGGTTGGATATTAGGAAAAAAATACCCACAGAAAGAGTTGTCAAGCGTTGTAACAGGTTGCCCAGGGCAGTGGTGGAGTCACCTTCCCTGAAGGGATTTAAAAGCCGTGTAGATGTGGCGCTGAGGGACACGGTTTAGGGGTGGACTTGGCAGTGTCAGATTTTTAGTTGTAGTTGATGATCTTAAAGGTCTTTTCCAACCAAAATGATTCGGTGATTCTATGATTCTAAATCCACCCCTTTTTAGATTAAAAGCATTACCCCTTGTATCGCTAACGACCTCACTGAATCCCCCACGGGGACACCCCCCCCCCCCAAGCACTGCTGCCTGTGCTCACCCGTGTGCCGGGTACACGCACACACCACATGGCTGTGAACCCACGCGGGGTGCACACCCGCCTTGCACACTCCCGTGACCGCTCCGCCCCGTCCCGCCCGGGCCGGCCCCTCAGGCTCCCGCCCCCCTCACAGCGGGCGCCCAAATCCCGCCGGGCCGCCACCGTTC
>NW_010317234.1:10801-22918 GCF_000700745.2 Antrostomus carolinensis | reverse complement strand
GCCAGCCACTCCTCCCAACTTTGTGTCATCATCCAGATGAACAACTGTGGACCACACAGCCAGATACAGGCTGCAGAATGTACCATCTCCAGTAGGAGATGTTCAGAAGCTGGCTCTACCAGGTAGGCAAGCAACAGTTGTGGAAGAAGGCAACAGAAAGCCTCGGGAGAGGGGACAGCAGTATGGTACACACACCTTCTCCAGTGCCTCTCACATAAGCATGGGGCACTGCCCTGCATAGCTGGTCCAGCTCCAGCAGAACCACTGCACCCACTCTGTCACCAACATAACACATCCTCTCACAGGTGGGTTTTTTCCTTCCTCTGCCTCTGTGCAGTCCTCACCTAGTCCCATGCTGAACTCCACAGGCGTCAGGTATCCATTATTGTTCTGTTCCAAGCTGTCAAAAACAGTCTCCAGCTGTTCAAGGGTCAGGGGGAGTTCACTCTGGAGCCGCTGCAGGGACAAAAGAATGAACAAAATTAACACATGGCTCGAGTCTTCCCTGTGACCAGCTCCTGTCCCTGCTCTCCTCAGCTTTGGCACTTTCAGCTCTGCATCCTGGCCGGGATGTGACAGCCTGGCAGTGCAGCTGAGCGATGACACACATGCCGGGGTGGACCCACTGATACAGCAACGCTTTACAGATGATTCAAGGATTGCAGAGAGGGAGCTCTGGGTTATTTTGCTTGCAGGGAGCTCAATCCTCTTCCTCCACCATTTCAGAACCGCTGCTTCTAGTTCACTCCCTGCCTCCCTCCATCCCTGCCCAAGCCCTGCCAGCCTCCCATGACCATTGGTGCTCCCAAGAGATGGCTCATCAGATACCAACTACATCCCTTTGGTCAAAGAGGGAGGAAGGACAGACTTGTGGGAGTCTGGATTCAGTTCCCAGATCTTGCAGGGAATCTTGCAGATCATAAACAAAATGTTCAGTCCATAACAAAGTTTCAGGCATTGGAAGGGGTTGCCCAGGGCAGTGGTGGAGTCCCCATCCCTGGAGGGATTGAAGAGTCGTGTAGACACAGTGCTGAGGGACATGGGTTACTCGGGGACTTGTTAGTGGTGGGTTCATGGTTGGACTTGATGATCTTAAAGGGCTTTTCCAATTGAGGCAACTCTGGGATTCTGTAGTAGAGAGTTAACTTCCTTCTGTCATCTTCTGCCTCTTGGGACCGTATCACTATTCCCACAACACAGACAAGGAGCAGAGAGATTTCCCTTCATAATACCCTGTGTAGAGCACCTAGCGTGAAGGGACACCCAAAGAAGCCAAATAACTTGTCCAAATAACAAGAGGTGTAGACTAAAACCTCATTACTGTCTGTAAAAGATGCAGCTTGAGATAAAAGCTTAATAAATATTTCTTCATGTAACTGTACAAAATTAGGCATCACACAACCCAAAAGAAAGTCAATAACTAAACCAGCATGGACCTGCCAAGTGTTAATTATAGATGAGAGAGAAGAAAAACAATCCGCATGTAACCTTCCTGAAAAACTATTAAAACAAAACTTCTGAAGAACTAGAGAGATTGTCTCAATAAATACTGTTTTTAACAGAAAGCAGCAAAACATGTTATTCTAGAGCAAAGTCATAGTTCAGGCCTAAAGTGAGTTTTTAAAATCAGGCTTTAGCTCTGATTGAGACAAAAAAGTTACACAGCTGGTTTTTGTTAAGAGGCTGGTGGATTTTTTGATGTTGTTGACTGTGGTTTTTTTGGAAGGTTGGTTTGGGGTTTTTTTGTTTGGTTGCTTTTTTCTTTTTCCAATTAAAACAAGGATTTTTGCCCCCAGATTTCCCATCCACCACATGCTTCATGTTTGTAGGAACTGCTGCAAATTTTTTTTATTTTATGCATTCCTTCAAAATTTGGAATTGCAGTCCCACTTGTCCCAGGAATTCCCTGGAGGTCCAAGGCTCTCCTGGGATTTTTGGCTCCAAGCAGCTGGCTGTAGAAGAGTTTGGCTTCCAGAAATTGGAATGAGCCAGAGCCCACGTGCACACCCACGCTTGACAAAATTAAAGACATGCCACATTCTCCCCTCTTCTGCCACCCATGATGTTACAGCTCCTCTGAGGAAAGGAGAAGAATTTTTTCCCTCACCTGCATGTCCACCTTGGTGATAAAACCCTTCTCATCCTTGTCACACAGCTGGAAGAGCTCCCTTGCCTTCTCCAGCATCTCTACCTGCACATCTTCCAGTTTGCTCATTTGGTTGGAAGAAGCAGCAGCACCAGGAGCCACCCCATCCTCCTCATCCCCTTCCTCTTCTCCTTCCCAGTGGATGTATCCCAAGAGTGTTCCCCTCTGGTTCTCCATCTTCTCAAAGTCTTTTCCCCCAGGGCAGGGGCAAATGGAAGAGCTGTGGGGCAGGAAACAGAGAAATCCCAGTCAAACAAGACCCTCCACTTCCACCCCACACATCATCTAGTTACGTGCCTCGTTGGTTTGAAAGAACAACATTCAGCAGCTCTATCTGTTACCAAGGGGAGGAAGAGGGACAGCGTGCAGAGGTACACACCGTACACAACATGGGTGTCACCAAACCTTCCACACAGCCATGACCCTCCCCACTATGACGGCGGGCTCCAGACCCTGCACCGACCAACGATGCTCTTTCACCACCTCACCTCCTCTGGCTCAGATCTACAGGACAGTCAGAGTTCTTGGCTGGTGAAAGCCAGGTGCCAAGGGAAGGTTTCAGCGAAGACAAGAATAGGAAGGGAATTTTAAAGTACACAGGTAAATCTGCACGGAAACACGGTGATAGTCCCACATTAATTGAGACAGGGGACTCAAACACCATGAGCAGAGTCAACTCCCAGCTCTCGCACAGCTCCCTGGATGTCCTGACCAGGATGCTTCTCGCTGGTCTTGGTTCCTCTGGTACTAACACTTCTTTTCCTCCTCCTGTTGCTTTTCTGCACTGTCTTCAAACATCAAACCTGCATCACAGCTGCAAGAACCCAGAGCAGGACTAAGGCAGAGAGGAGGAAGATCTGTGCAAGTGATGGAGGAAAGAGAAGAAGGAATGTCTCTCCCAGCCCCCTGCCACCCAGGTCTTCTGGTTGGCCTTCCACCTCTGACATTTTCCTGTTAACACTTTCCAAAGAGTAAATCCATCTCCTTTCATGTTATTACAGCACAAAAAAAGGTCAGGCAATTCCTACACTGGGAACAATTTAAGAAGCTGGGCGCTCCTGCTTTTGAGAGCTCGTAAGCTGCCAAACACAATTTTAATCTGAAATGTTCACCTTTATAGGAAGGAAACCACACGATTACGGAGACGTTTCAGAGGCCAAAGAAAATAATTCCCAAAACACAAAGCCTAGGAATGAGAGCACCCCTTTAAGCACAGCACTGTGACTGTAAAGATGTCTACAAACACATCCCTACCCCAACTCACCTTCTGATTTACTGACACCACATCACACTCTCCAGCTTTTCTTCAGCGACACCACCGCATTTTTTAAGCCTTGTTGCACTGATTGCTTTAGACTTCTCCTCCTGCAGATCTGTGCTCTGCATTGCAGGGCAGAAGTGAGCTGTGCAAGCAGGCTGAGAGCAGATTTAAACAGTGCGAGACAAAGAGGGCTTGGGGGTTGGTTTGTTGGTTTATTTTAATCTCCAAGAAATTAAAAGCCATGTACAGATGTCATGATAACAAACAAGTCAATTCTGTTTGCACTCTCAGTACAATGGGAGGATAAAAGCACGATGGCCAGGAAGAATGTCACACGCGAGAACTACATGAAGCTGACACAAAAGGAGAAGGCAATTATGCACCAGGCTGTTTGATTCCATTTATTGCTGCTGGTTTGTGAGCCAGAGGGTGGTTCTGCTTCAAAGAACAAGCAGAACGCTTCACTCTCCCTTTCAAATCACTGGTTTTTCAGGGCACCTTCGTTTAGCATCACTTGAGAAGATACTTATTTGAAACTTGGCAGAAAACTACCTATAAATGGGTACTATTCTATGTCTCTAGTCAAGCAGATATCCCTGGCAAGGAGTGGACACGGAGCTGGCCACAAGCTTTGGAGAATACCAGAGAGGAAAGGAGGGAAGAAAGCATGAAAAGCAAGAAGGCAGAGGGTGTCTTTCTCTCTTGCTCTTTTTCAAACAAACCCTCCTACCTTTTTTTGTGTGTGTGTTATGGGGGCAACACAGCAAAATTTGTAGACTAAAGGTTGATTCTGTCCATTGCTTCTGATGGCAACTCTGTACGTGTTAGTAGTAAAGAGGTCAGAGAGAACCTCAGCTTACTTTCCACATTCAAATAGAAGTTGCAAAGTTGGCCTTGAAAGAAAAAAGAAAGAAAAGACCCAAATATTGAGGCTGCCTAGATTTTCCAGGTGATTACAGTGAGTAATCACATAGCCACACTGATGAGTTATAATGATTGGCTGCTACAGGTCACCTCGCTGAAGCTTTCTCCAGACCCTTTCCTTCCATGAAGACCCAGCCTCAGCACAAGCAGCTCCCTGTACCAGATGGTGAGTGCAGGTGGCAGCAAGGGAGGAAACTAAACAGGAGTTCAAAGCAAGAGCCACAACAGGATTGCAGAAAACAGCCAGAGTAAGAAAAAGTGCAAATAAGAAATATGTTCTCTGAAACATCCCTCTAGCTGCCAAAGAGCCACTGTGGTCCCCAGAAGTAAAGAATATCTTACTTTCTAGTGAGCAGCTTCATCGTTTCTGTTTCAAAAGCCAGAGCAGCCCACACAGACGATGTCTCCTCAGCTCTGCTGCAGCAAACAAAGGTTATATGAGGAGGATGTTCTGTTTTCTCTCAGAGACATATTTGCAAGCTGAAATTGGACCCAGGACACCACTACCTCTAGCATCTCCTCATTTTATCAAAAGCCCAGCTATACTGTAGCTCCCAAACCTCGGCTGAGCTAAAAGCCTCTTAATTAGAAGAGCTGGGAGCCTGACATGGACAAGGGTCTGAAAGGATTTCACTCACATACAAAAGACCAAGCTCATTAATTCAATGTTCAGAGTGCAGAGTCTCTTGTTCGAGCTGCTTCAAGCCAGATGTGGCTCTGTCAATGGCAAGACAGCACGTGTAGAGGAACAAAGCAGCAAACAAGAGAGCCCCAGTAAGCAAAATACACTGCAGCTCTGATGGACTTCTCTCCCAGAGGCCTTTGACCAAGAAGCTCTTCATCCCCATCCCTGTTTGTAAAGGTACTGCGTGGTATAAACGCAGACGAGGCACAAAGCAGATCTGTCTAACAAGTGCTGTCACACCTTCCCCAGTTACAGATCATCACTGCCAACTACTGGGGAAGCAGCTTCATCAGCAAGATGCAGAACATCACTGAAGGACAACTCTGAAAGAGGCTGAGGTCACTACAGTACTAAAACTGGGGACTGGTACCCAAAAGTGAGGTCAGCAGAGCTGGCTTGGGTGCAGAAAGATCAGCTTGGGAAGAGCCATCCTTGCCTGACACAAGTGGAAGAGACAGAGAAGATAGGCATGGACATCCAATGCTTTTGGTCAGGCAAACCTGCCAGGCTCCCCCAGTGAGATGCAGCCAAGCCACCTCCAGTGACAAAGTCAGTGGTCGTTACAAAATTTCCTGACACAATTAATTTTTCCAGGACAAGTCAGCACCAGTTAAGAATGAATTTCCACACATAGCCTGGAGTCAGGACAATCTCTGCACCTCAAGCTGTTGATTTCCATCGTAAGAACATCCACAGGGGCTAATGGCAGAGTTCACCCAGCCCAGCCCAGTTCACCTTGCCCTCAATGGTGGCCATGAATGGCTGGTGAGGGAAGATGTACAGGAGGGCAAGCACGGAGAAGGTTTCCCTGAAGAGATCGGCCAGCCTCTAGCCACTGTCAGCCTGGGGCAATTCCTGAGCCACATGGTTCCCCCTCATTTTCTAAGACACTTGTCCAGCCTGCCGTTGAATCCGTATGGAAACATTCACTGCTCAGGTGAATGTGCTGATAGAAATGGGGTCACTGCTGCAGTCAGTGGGTGCTGACAAAGCTTCATGGGACACTTTTCTGGGCACACAGTTTGACCAGCACTCACTCCACAGGAGACAGGGTCCGAGCTCAGCTCAAACAAGTGCCTCCTGCCACCTTCACATCTGGGAACCATGTCAGAGACCAAAAACTGAGCCATCTTCCCAGGAAGTGCCAAGGACGTGGAGACACCAACGAGCTCCAATTGCCCTGGCCAGCCTGGGTGTGTAATATTCTTCTGAAGCTCCCTCTTCCCCAGGGGTTTGGCTGCCTGTGCTCAAGGTCAGCTCTGACACTGCACAGTCCAGATTTGGGCAGCATCCAACATCTGAACAACCTGCTACAGAACTCGAGAGAAAGCCAGTCTCCAAGACCTGGGGATTACACCGGATATCTCCTGCCACCATGTGTGCAGAGGCCCAGCAAGCAAAAATTGACCTGCTCTTGCAGGACAACTTTCCCAGAGCCTGGAAAGCAAACACAGATCTTCTCAGACACAGCACAAAATGGGAAATTCGACTGCCAGCAAAGACAGCCAACACCAGGTCTTGCATTGCTACACAGCAGTAACTCAGACCAGTCTTACGTGTGTATTTTAACCACCTGAGGCATAAACGTGCAGTTTGTCCTGTGCAAACCTGTGCCAGAAGTCAGCTGGATCCCACGGGCATGGCATTCTTGGGGGAAATCACAAGACCTGAATTTTAATCCTGACTCAGCTTGCCATATGGCCCTGGGTAAGTCACGTCACCTGCCTATGCTTGCAGACTGTCAGCTCCTCCAATTTGATTCTGATGCTTGTGACAGCTGGCACTTTATTTTTAAGACTTGGTTCCTGGAGAATGGTAATTACATGTGAAGCATCAAAATAGTTTCAAAGCCTTGAAGCTGAAGAATGAAAAACTTGAACACAGAACTTGAAGAAACTGCGAATTTCAACAAACACAATAGACCCAAGGTGCTTTTCCTAGAAAGGGAAGATCCTACTTTCAAGGTGGCGTTACAGTGTCGTGGTTTCCAATTTATTGTCTTGGAAAGTTTCTTGTAGCATTAAAGAGGTAAAGAAAAGTCATGGCTAAAATGTTACCAACAGCCAAGTCCTTATCTATGTGACCATGACCACCGTGTGCACATGACAACTTTAGGGTTTGATTTCCCACCCCCCCCACAGCCTGATGACAAGGAGGAAAGGAAAAGTGGGGAGCACAGCTGGTCCTCAGATGACCCCAGTCACAACAGGGCACTGAACACACAGCATTCCTAGCAGTCCTGCCCTAATGCAAGACAGCAAAAAAACTAAGCCCAGCTGTCTAAGTGGCTTCCCCAGGATGACAGAGCAAGTCCAGGGTTTGGCTCCTGTGAAGCTACAAGGGAAGGCAGGTTTTTGCTTTCCTGTACCACTCAATTTTTGGGGAGATGGTGGTAGAAGGGGTTATTAAAGAAGAATCGTTAGAGGTACATAGTAGGTGTCCAAGGTGTATGTGGTAGTTTCACCACAAACTAAAGTGCTCAGATGCTTGCTGGGAAGTTTCCCAAAAGACATCCTCCTCTATCTCTGCCTAAACTCATATGATTAGAAATGACAGAAACACCTCCATACTAAAGCTAAATATTTAAGCCATTTAATTAATTTAATTTAATTAAAGCAGAAAAAGTATCTTACAACTTGAAGGGAAGGAACTCACCGGATGTTTAGTGTGCATTGATCATGCTCTTGACCCACATACTGAATGAGACAGGTTTGATCCCATGCAGGAGAGGACATCACACAAAGAGAAGGAGATGAAGAGCTGAGGTAAGGGATCCCTGCAGCAGAAGTCTGTTGCTTCAGGAAATTACAAAAGCAGAGCAGAAGCACCCTGGGATGCTCATGGAATGGGAGCGTCACTCAGGAGCAGCTGAGTAATAGGCTCTTTTAAAAGAAAAGGGCAATAAAACCTTCACAGGTCCTTATGCCATTTTATATCAAATAACATATGTCACTTGCTCTGTTTGTTCTACTTTCCTTTCCCTCCCAATGTTTTGAAAGCAAATAATTACTTAAAAAGTGCTCCTTGTAGGACACAGTCACATCTCCACATCCCAGATTTCACAGCACTGTGAGATTCAGTGATCAAATACACTTCCTTACAATTATTATCCCAGCTGCACGCAAAAAGCACATATTCTAAATACACTGACAAAATGACAGCCCTACAGATCTGATCAGGTGAAGGTAGAGCAGAGGTTTTGCCAGGGAACAACTGACCCCCGTGTCAAGCTGGCTTCCACACAGGCTGAATTTCCAAACGCTGCTCAAAGAAACCAGGCACCCATTTGGTGGAAATTGTTTTAAAAGGCTCTGTCGTGGTGCCTGGGAGGAGAGCAGGAAGAGAAAAGTTATTCCTCAGCTCTTTCCTTCTCTAGGAAATTTGTTTCCATTGTTTGGAATTTGTTTGGGTGGTTGTTGGGTTCTCCTTTCCCAAAGGGAATGGCAGGAAAAAAAATACACTGAAAAATTAGAAAAACATCAATTGTTTTGCAAGGTTTTTTTCTTAAAAAAAAAAATAAGAAAACCCATACACACCCTGGGCAGAGCGCCTGAAATCAGGTGTAATATCTAGAGCTACACTTTACTCTCTCTCTCTTTTAATTGCCTGCACTTGATTGTATCCCTTTAAGGAAACAGGAACAAATCCAGGAACCTTTGTGTTGTTTACTCAGCAGATTAGCCCAGCTCGATAGCCCTGAGCTACCCCACGCTGCAATACCGACGGATGACTTCATCACGAGGTATGTACCATACAGAGGTATATCCCAGAAACACAACCAGCTGCCAGGGGTCTGTCATTCTGAATAGTGTCCTCAAAACAGTGCTCTGCTGCAATTCACCCTTTCTCTCACCCACCTTCATCAAAGAGGAACATTCTTTATGACTTATCATACCAACTTCACACAGAATATTGGGGATTGGAAGGGACCTCGAAAGATCATCCAGTCCAATCCCCTTGGATCTTGATCAAACTTCTTGATCTTTGCCAAAAAAACTTGCCATGGAGAAGAACCTTGTTTGACGCAGCCTCTGTGCTCCTCCCTGCAAGCAACACGAGATCAGTAACAGTTCTCGTTTTATTTCAAGAGCTGAACAAATAAACTTCTTGAAACTGCACTCATCGCTGCTTCCCGATTCAACAACACAACTGAAAGCACCAACACATGCCAAGGACCAGCAATGCAGTCAGTGTTCAACACGGACAGGTACCCAGGACACACCAAAACAATATTCTTTCTCCCCAAAACTGCCACAAATCCCCCCTCACAGCCACACGCCGTCCCCCAGCCGTGCCCATCGCGAGCCAGCGACACTCTGCAGTGCTCTCACGGTGTCATGGCACCGCCAACACCGAGGACGCGTGTTTGCACTGGAACTGCTCCTGCTAATCAGGGTTTTGGCTTTGTTGGGTTGTTTTGCTTGGGGAGTGGAGAGAGAAAGCATCAGTTTTTCCTCTAACGATATTTGGGCCAAGAGTTAATTCTCAGCAATTAAAAACAAAACCCAAACCACATTTTTTCCATAAGCAGCTAATGGTCTTGGATTTGTCAATGTAACCAGCACACGGCCGATTTTTCAGAAAATAAAGAGCACAGTTGCAGTAAGACATGACAAACAGCAACAGCTAGTTTCCAAAAAACAACTGATTTTTTAAAATTTCTTCACTTTATAATGGCTTACAGATTTCCTGAAACTTTTAAGACACAGGATAGAACATGGCAACATCTCATACAATCCAACGTAAGGATTCAGCTTCTACAGAATGGAAAAACCAGCAATATTGTACCTTTTGGCTTCAAGAGGAAGAATTCATTGTATTTCCATAGGCTGGAGATCATGCTGCACATCCACACAGGCCGTGGTTAGCCAGCAGTAAGTAAATAAGTAAATATCGTTCACTTAAGCAAGTAGAAAAGGCTCTGAGCAGTATAAAGTTTCCCACTGATGCCACCGCTGTTAATGTTCTACCACAAATATGCGGTTGTTAAGAGGACAGAGGTGATCAGCTCAAGAAAATAACAGAGAGACAGGTATTTTAGCTGTGAAGAGATAATCCAGCCTTTATTTATGTTAGAACTGCTAACAGTGTTGGGAAGTTGAAGGTAGATGCTGCTTTGAGTTTAGCAATCAGCAGGTAGATGTAGTAAGGACACGGACCTACTGGAGCCAGTCCAGAGGAGGCCACGGGGATGATCCGAGGGCTGGAGCAGCTCTGCTGTGAGGACAGGCTGAGAGAGTTGGGGCTGTTCAGCCTGGAGAAGAGAAGGCTCCGGGGAGACCTTCTAGTGGCCTCCCAGTACCTGAAGGGGCTCCAGGAAGGCTGAGGAGGGACTTTGGCCAAGGGCAGGGAGTGACAGGACAAGGGGTGATGGCTTGAAACTGGCAGAGGGGAGATGGAGCTGAGATGTGAGGAAGAAATTGTTTGTTGTGAGGGTGTTGAGACAGTGTCCCAGGTTGGCCAGAGAAGCTGTGGCTGTTCCTCCCTGGAAGTGTTTAAGGCCAGGTTGGATGAGGCTTTGAGCAACCTGGTCTAGTGGAAGGTGTCCCTGCTGCTGGCAGGGGGGTTGGGACTGGATGAGCTTTAAGGTCTCTTCCAACCCAAACCAGTCTGGGATTCTATGACTACACCTGCATAACACCAAGCACGTTGACCGCAGAGCAAGTGCTCTGCTCTGCTGGTGATACCTACTGGGAAGGCAGGTAGGTAGGAGGCAAACAAACTTTCTTTGCCAGCCCAGATGTAGGAAAAGGAGGAGAGAAGACAGAGGACTCAGCACTTGACATCAGACATGCTGGATCATTCTTGATTCAAAGTGAACACTGAGCACTGGGAGTACAGGCAAAGGAGATCTCTGCTGTCTTCTACTCCTCTTTTCCAAGGGCTGGTGCATCAGGCAGGAACCCCATAAGGAAAAGCTCCAGATCTAAGCTGGCGTTCATAGCTCTTCAAATAGTCTTTACAGGAAATTACATCAATCCAGGGCAGCTCCTCAGCTTGTTTAATTGAACACTGCTGGCAATTTCCTCCTGCCTTTACCAGCCCCTTCAGCAAAGGGACAACTTGTGTGCAGAGCAGGTTGTACCAGAACTCAGCGTGCTTCTGCTGGGCTCGCACCACTAGTTACTGAACAGCTAAGATGTCATCCAGGAACACTCAACACATGCCGAGCACCACCTCAGCTGCAAGGACACGTCAGCAGAAACGCTGCTGTGGAGACTCCTTTCCCACCCTGACAGCAGCAGAGTCACCAGTACACAAGGCTCTTCTCCTGTCCTCAGGAATGCAACCACCCTTGGTGTCCTGCAGGAAAAACTCACGGTGAAAGGAGGCCCCCCTCAGTCCTGTGCTGGTGGAGAGCTAGACACACTCCCTCGGTGTCCTTGCAGCACTTCAAGGGCAAAATTATTTTATGTAGAAACAGCCATTTGTTGACTAAGTAGAAGAAAGGTTCTACTGGATACACAAAGCTTCACACGCAAAAATGTGGGTTTTGTGGAGTTGCCCATGTAACAATTCCCAAATGGCAGAGGTAGTGAAGAACTGTCCCTAGTCACTGTCTTCTGTAAGAAAAGAAGCCAGGAGCCTCAGACAAAACCAGGTGGTGGCAGTTATCATAGAACGGTTTGGGTTGGAAGGGACCTTAAAGCTCACCCAGTCCCAACCCCCCTGCCAGCAGCAGGGACACCTTCTGCTAGACCAGGTTGCTCAAAGCCTCATCCAGCCTGGCCTTCAACACTCCCAGGGAGGAGCAGCCACAGCTTCTCTGGCCAACATGTTCCAGTGTCTGACCACCCTCACAGTTGCACATCAAACAGGAGGAAGCATTTCCCTGCAAAGCACTAAAGTGTGAGACTCGCTGACAGGACACGCTGAGGATGTCACAGGCCTTCATGGGCTGCAGAAGTGGCTGGTCCTTTCTTCCCTCAATTTGTCCATAAAGGACTATTACACAAAATATCTCTTTTGGTGACAATTTTCTGAGCCACAAACAGCCAAAAGAGGGTACTAGGAAAATATTGTTACACTTTTATGCTATGAGGATGAAGGTACCTGCCATTAGCTGCTGTTGGAGACACGGTGCTGGGTCAGCCTGGTTGT
>NW_010317234.1:0-10752 GCF_000700745.2 Antrostomus carolinensis | reverse complement strand
TACACAGTCTTCTGCCAAAAGGACCACAGCATTTGCTGCATTTTCACCAAGGTCAGTCTGATGAACTGGACTGGATACTCCAAGAGCCAAAGGTCAGGCTTCTTCCCACAACTGTCACTGCCATCAGACCCACAACTTGGGTGCTGATCTCAACTCAGACCTCCCTTTGCGTCCTCAGATTCTAGCTGTCTATGTAATCCCTCAACAAAGATTGTTCTTTCTGAATCTCTCCTTGCTGCATTTTCACCAAGGTCAGTCTGATGAACTGGACTGGATACTCCAAGAGCCAAAGGTCAGGCTTCTTCCCACAACTGTCACTGCCATCAGACCCACAACTTGGGTGCTGATCTCAACTCAGACCTCCCTTTGCGTCCTCAGATTCTAGCTGTCTATGTAATCCCTCAACAAAGATTGTTCTTTCTGAATCTCTCCGACAGCCACTAGGAACCCTCCCAAGCTGCTGTTACCTACACACACTTGTCTATCCGTCACCGTTGGAGTCAGTCTCCCTCTCCAGGCATCCTTTCACTAGTTCACACCTCTGTTGTAAGACAAAGAAACAACTGGTGTTAGCTTTGTGGAGGATGAACAAGAAAGGTGTTGACTGCTGCCTCTAGTTGGCTCCCAATCTTGTTCTGTTAATTCTTGATTAAATTTCCCAACAGCCACCCACCACCCTGAGCTCAAGCCTCTCCTGGCCAACTGCAAGGTTTCCTCACCTGCTTCAGTGCCCTCCTTGCACAAAGGTTAAAAACTCTGCACCAATCCCACCTCACCTGGAGTATCACAAGAGGAAGTTCACAGAAGTGGGGCAAGAACCTTATCTTTGTTGATCAAGATCCTTGATTTTAAATCAACCTCATACAAACAAAAATTCACAGCCTTACGTTGTCCTCAAATAGTTCCACCGCCACGCACACACACACAGAGATAAAATACCAAACCTGAACATCAGACCACACAATCCTCTCTCAAAGGATAAACTGCTCTTTGGCAAAGCGCCCACTGACAGTGTGTACTGAATACATGGGATGGACGGTGATTTCTTTTCCAGCTGAGCCAGCGAGTTCTCAGCAGGATTTGAAACCTCCTTATCCAGAGGGATGCATGAAGTTCAACCAGCTTTTCCTCATCCCAGGAAACTCACCTCCATCTCTTGAGAACTGGACACAGTGATTTCACCCCCATAACCCCTCCTGGGACCAGGGGGGGAAGCTTTACCTCACTACTGCAAATCTGCATGATGCACTTAAAGGACAAGGATTGGACTGGATGATCTTTCGAGGTCCCTTCCAATCCCTAACATTCTGTGATTCTGTGACAAAAACAGTTTGCAAAGATTAACAAGGAGGAATGAGTATGGAGAGGATTTCTGGGCACTACAACTCCCTGGAGATGCCTCTTTGTGGCTGGTGATGGTTTTGCCCAGGAGCAACTATGGGACTCATGGACAGTCTGACCTTTCTGCAAACACTATTAAAACAACAAACAGAGCCCAGGCAGCTGGGTGAAGCCAACCTCCGAGAAGATGGTTTAACCCATTCTCTGCCTCTCAGAGATGAAATGGCCATATGCATGGGTGGGTGACACTTGGTTACCTCCCAGCTAAGGGTCCACCCTAACAGAGGGTATAAAGGGAAAGATTCACCCCTTCCCATGAGCTACAGAGGTGCTGGCTGTGCTATGCAAAACATCTTTCCCAAAAAGCCAGCATAATTTGTGCACTAGAAAAGGATGACATCCATGCCCTGAGTAAAGACACCTCTTGGCTGTCAGGCCACCGAGAGGCCACAGGTGAAGGCTTGGATCCAGGGAGTCAACACTCCCTCTCCCTACAGAAGGGAGTACCAGTCTGAACGCCCAAGATTTCCAGAATCTGGTACAAGATATCAGCAATATCCTCTCCATTTCTCATTCGAGAGGACAATCACAACAAAAGATTAAAAGCCTCAGACTTCTACAAGACAGAAAACCAAAGAATGTTTTGAGCATGTTTGAGCTGCTCCACCAAGCAGGATAACACGTGCAACCAAAGGGCCCCCGTTCCCTGCACACCAGGCACAGCTCAGCGCAAGGAGCAATCAACAGAAAAAAAACAGCATTTGAAGCAAACTTGGAAGCAGGTGCTGCCTGAGAGGTGCTTTTGTTCAACTTGTACAACTGTGCTTGGAAAGGTGAAATTAGGAGGGGTGTGGGGGGAATATTCCCCTCTTTGACAAAAGCTGTCACTGAGTCAGAAGCCCACAGCAGCAACACTGATGTAGGATTAGAGAAAATGACAGGGCGGGGGGAAGGAAATAGATATGCTTAGGAGAGAGTGAAAAATTTCCTGACACATGTTTTTCAAGAAAAATTTCTAAGTCTTTTTTTTTTTTTTCAGCAGAAAACCCTTAGTTTTTCATCTAACCAGCTCAAGCCACCCATTTCATAAAATAAAAATCACAAACTCACATATTCTAAGCACGTACTTTTTCCCCTTTACTTTTGATAATGTAACCATTGCAGTTATTACTCTAAATCAGTAGTTTCCCAAATCAAATCCAGGAGTGACTAGAATTAATTCAGCGACCTGCAGAACCACACCAGGACTGAAAGCACGCTGCTTCAGTTCAAAGTTTGCAAAGACGTTGGGTGATCTGAACCATTAACCATCTGTTAATTAAGCACCTCCAGCTCTTGAAAACCAATCAATAAATTTTCCCTCTGCCATCAGGGGAATATCAACTGTTTTCTGCAGTGATACACAACACCACTGCACTCAGTGAGTCTGAGTCTGTCCCGTCTCTACTCTGCTGCTTTAACGCAAAAGCAGGAAGTCGGAACAGAAAGTTGCTAGGGAGAAACTCTGCTGAGACACAGCAACTCACAGACTCGTTCAGACTTCCTTCTCCTCAAATAATTCCTTGCCCAGAAGACAGAGACTTTCTTCCCTCCCCTCCACCCCGTTACACAACCTCATTTTCTCTCTCTGCAGGTGTCCCCAGATACCTCGAGCGGCAGGACGGTATCGCTCCCCTTCCCTGGAACCAGCAGTTCATTCCACAGTGAAAACCTAGTGAAGAACGAACTCTGCCACTGTAAATAGAGAATCAGAGCAGGTCCAAGCGAGGAGGTGTGGTTTGCAATGCTCCTGACGCGCCTCATCCCCTTTCCAACATAGGCTGGTAGCCATCGGTTCAGAAAGCAGCACAAGAAAACCTGCCATTAAGCTCCCAAGGTAAATTCCTTGTAATCCTGCCTGATGCACAGCTGTGAAGGAGAAGGGCTTGTTTCTGAGCTGCCTTAGGCAAGAGGGGAAGAAGTGGTAAGAGAGCAGATGATCCCTCATTTGATGCTGAATCTACCTTCCCTGAGAAGCTCTAGCTGTGCGTGTAGGTAGCTTGCTGCCTACCTTACAGCTGATTTCAACAAGAGCAGGGCTGGAAGCTACCCCTGTGAATCCTGCCTCAAGATTAATTCCACTTTTACATAGCTGGCAACCTGTTTCACAAAGAGAAGCACAGAGAGCTTAGGAAAAAAGAAAGGTCAAGGGCCAGGTGACACTGCAAGGAGCAGATTTCCAAAGCACTGTAAAACACACCCCAGGAGTGGGACACACACACCCCAAGACTTTCTCACTGAAGCAGCCAGGGATGCCACCCTCCACCTTGCCACTGGCCAAAGCACCCTTCTGTTCCCAGGAAGCAAAGCCACCCCCACCCTGACATCTGGAGATGCTGATGGGGATTTGTCCTTCAAGGCTTCCAGGCAGCATGAAGTTGCCCTCAGCTGTGTCAGCTCCCACTAGTTAGGCCTGAGGACTTCTGGGAAGCTGACAAAGAAAAAAGGAGCATGCTGAGCCCCTGGCAGGCTGGCTCTTTGTCACCTGGTATGGTTTTGTCCCCTTTGCTCACCCTCGGCCCAAATGCCTCTTCGTGTCAGCCCTCAAGGACAGTATTTGCCCAGCAAACAAGCTTTGTCATACAAGTCACAAGTGGGAAAGCCCAGCCTCTACAGAGAGCAAAAACCACTCCTCTGCTGATTCCCACCCAGAAGACTCCACCTGAACAGCAGAGACCTCATCAACTTGCAAACAGAGGAGCTACAAACAGCCCCATCCTCCCAGCAGCAACCAGTGACGGGACCTGCAGAAGGCAAAGGGAAAGGCAGGTCCTTCTCCATGTATTTTAAGATGGTTATTTCAAGCCCCAGACCAAAAAACAGATGTGAAGGCTACTACAAACCATCACACTTGTCTTAACACAGGTTTAACAGAGCCATTGAGCTCCTCTGAGCCATCTGGAAGGGTTCTGCACTGCTGGAGGGCAGCTCTGCTCCTCTCAGACCAGGAGCATCATCACCTCACCACTCCTCAGGGGCTCAGCTTTGCCTCAGCCCCAGGATCACACATCCTTTAGGCCAGGCTCTAGCTGTGTAGCTGAGGCAAATAAACCCAAACATACCCAGACCAAGTGAGTTACCTGCCTCTGAGCAGAGACTTTACTCACCATCCTGTTTACTGTTGCTGCAGAGATGATGCTTAACGCTGAACCATGGTCTTGGCTGGGATGCTGCTAGAACAGCACAAAAAAGGGAGCAAACTGTTCTTCCATACCTTGCAGCCTGTCCTGTCTCTAATCTCCTCCCGGGGTCCTTTATAAAGCTTCTCTTAGTACTGACCAAGAACAAAAAAGCTTATCAAACACCAAAAATAAACAGTATTTTGAAGTCACATTAGTGAATCCTTCACATTACATGGATAAAGGTCAGGAAATGCAAAAAGTTACAGTTCCCATAGAAATGCTAATTCAGCCTCACTGCACATCCTGTGTACTTAGTGGTACACGCTGAAAAGAAACCGGCTTCATCCACCGATGCCAAAAAGGGTTTTGATTTAGTAAAGACACTTGAACACCACCCCCCACAAGTCGTGTTCAGAGAAGTGGATTTTCAGATGGAATTGGATTAAGCCAACCTAAGCACTATCACAGCTCCCCATACCAAGGGCAATAGCAAGAGCTCTCAAGCATGATTACAGACTGAACGTTATTTGCCCAACCTGAATAGAGGGACCCAGGCATCAGAGTGGGTTGAGTCACCAAATCGCAGTCGGTGCACTTGGATGCAGCAGGGAGGTGGTGAGGAGAGAGGGGAGAGAATAACTGACCCAACCCTCACACACCCATAACTAGTAACTGATAATCCATTTTGATAAACTCACATTTCTTGGGTACTGACAGCCTGAAATATCCCCCTGCCCAGCATCCCACCTCACGGGTCTGGGAACTAGATCCATGCTGACCTCTCCCCAGCACAAATCTGCGCATTGCTCTGCTCTCCAGGCTCCTGAGGTCTTATCTTCATTGCTTTACATAAAGCCCACAGCACTCCTCCCAGAGAGAACAGCTACAAGTGACCTATTTGCATTCAGCAGCTTTGACTGAGCAACCTGATTTGCATGGGAAGCGAAAGACTTGTTTTTGTCATAGGAAATAAATTAAATCAAAACAGGTTTGTGCATCTGTAGGGGAGCGGAGGATTACTCCTCTGGGTCCGGGAGGGAGGAGAGGTAGAGCAGAGATCTTGCAAGCTCCTTTCAGAGGCAAAGGGGGTGAGGAGGAAGGAAGGCAGATCTCAAGCACAGAAGCAAAGCATGCAGTGGAAGGAATGTGGACATCTGTGGGGGCACCCACATGGGTCCTTTCTCCCTCCAGTAAATCTGAATTCTTCTCCTAGTTTCTGTGATCTTGGACAGAAGGGAACAGTTCAGGACAACAAACACTTCAGAACTTCACAAACCTGATAGGTGAAGAGAGAGGCTCTGGCAGCGCTGCTGCTGAAGAAAGAGGTCTTCAGCCCTGCTAGACACCAGGGCACCTGCACAGCTCTGCTCAGAGGACACCGAGCTGAGGGGAGAGGACACCGAGCTGATGGAACTGCTCTCGGAGTGACATCGACCCCGGAGCCCACAGCAGGACCACGCAGCAGGAGACTTTCTGCCCACAGGGTTACTGTTCCTTCACTCACACCCCTCAGACTCTTGCTGTCACCACCCCTTGGGGTGCACCCACCTTCCCTTTTGGGCTCCAGCATCAAGTCTCCAGGTTTTAAAGGGCTTTGTAACCCTCCCCAAAGCTGCAATGCCTGGCTATTCCTCCGAGCTGCGCAAATCCCAGACAGCACCTGACCACACCTGCCAAGGGTCATAACAAGGATTTGGTCACGTTTTATCTTATCTAAGCGACAATGAAGTCTTCCTTCTTGGGCAAAGCTCAGGAGCTCTGCACTGGCCGAGGAGGGGAGCTGGCAGAGGCCAGGAGCTTCAGCCATTCCCACCAGAGCAGGATGGCTCTGCTGTCCTGCCTGTCCCACCCCACCAACACCCGGGCAAGCAAGAGTTACAGGGGAAATAAGGCTCAGCAATATTTACACATCTCCTCTCACCTTCACCTCAGCTGCTAGCACAGGCACACAGCTCACCTTCCCTAGACACAGCACAGCCACACTAGCCCTTGCCAACAGATAAGCCAGTCAATTTTATTTTACAAGACTGTTTGTCCAAAGAGAAGACTTCAACATTCTTCATGCTGTCAACCTACAGGTCACCTACAGCTTAAATTCCCAGCTGGAGACGAGTTCTTCATTTTACAGAGGGGAAACTGAGGCAAATAACAGCCCTGCTCTTACTCAGAGGTATTTCACTGAATGAGATGGAGATGTAATCAGCTGCTGGAACAGTGAGGGCCACCAAGTCTTCCTGTATGAGGTGTTAGATGTGACTCCTCACACCTGCACCTCTCCCAAGCTCCCGCTATGCCCAGCCAAGATCGTACAGCTAACCTGCGGTCTGCTTCTAACCCTCCTTTTCCAGAGGCTGGACTTGCCTAGTTATACCCAGACACAGCTGGATTTTTCCCAAAAGGTTTGCTTTGCCCAACTTAAATAACATATTTAGACATTCCACAATTTTATTTGTAACACCACACAGCTACCAGCCCTACTCCTCCGAAGGTCTGTAGATATCCTGCTTGTTATTCTTCTGAAGAGGTTGAGATGGAAGCACTAAACAGCTAGATCACAGAACCACAGAACGTTGGGGATTGGAAGGGACCTCGAAAGATCATCCAGTCCAATCCCCCTGCCAGAGCAGGAACCTAAATGAGATCACACAGGAAGGCGTCCAGGTGGGTCTTGAATGTCTCCAGAGAAGGAGACTCCACACCCTCCCTGGGCAGCCTGTCCCAGGGCTCTGGCACCCTCACTGGAAAGAAGTTTCTTCTCAAGTTTAAGTGGAACCTCCTGTGTTCCAGCTCACACCCACTGCCCCTTGTCCTATCATTGGGCATCACTGAGAAGAGCCTGGCTCCATCCTCCTGACATTCGCCCTTAACATATTTATAAACATTAATGAGGTCACCCCTCAGTCTCCTCTTCTCCAAGCTAAAGAGCCCCAGCTCCCTCAGCCTTTCCTCAGCAGGGAGATGCTCCACTCCCTTCATCATCTTGCTGGCACTGTTACCTTGATTGCACAGCTACAACAACTGGACTTGACATTTTTCAAGCCTTCACTGCGTTGCTTTAGCCTTCATGCAGCACACCACGTGCTAAAGGCCAATTCCTTCAAAAAGCTGCAGAAGGGATCTTAGGACTTCTCCCCTTATTCACACTCTCCTCTCCTCTTCAGAAGTACAGGTTGCCTCAGCCCATGACACACCATTTGCTGGGAACAGTGACAGCTTTACATCTGCCAGGATCTTGCCAGAATCACAAGCTCGGGCCAGCCCCGTACCCAGACAGTGCTGGACCACCACAGTGGAGGTTCAGGGCTCCCAGTCACATTTTTAGAGGTCTCCTGCCATTCTCAGAACAACACAAACCTTTCCTGCAGGGCTTTGGGGTGTATGTAATCCTCAAACACCCTTCTGAACCAGGCAGTGCCTTCCACACAGCTGGGGCCATTCACCGGTGCAGAAAAGTGAGATCAAGTCTTGCACCAGCACAGAGATTAAAACTCCCCAAGCAGGGACAACAGCTCCTCCTTCAGATGACATCTCTGCTAAGTGAGCTGCAATCACACCCTCCACTAGGTAGAAAGCAGGGATGTTACAAGCCTCTTGGCTCTCTTGGCAATCTTACCCACTTGACAGATTTTCCGCCGGTTATGCCAACCAGATGAGAACACTGTACCATACCCCTCTTCTTCCAAAACCAACCGACGATTAAAGTCACAATCTCTAAGAGCCTGAGACAGTATTTGTTCCTGCTTTAGTGCTCTGTGACACACAGTTAGTATAAAAATACTTGGTTAAAAAGTCCACAGGGCTTCCCAATCATGTTACCCCAATCCAAACGAAGCACAGGAAAGCCCACGGTGGCTCCAGACTTCATCTGAAAGTTCACAGCACCACAACAGCTTATGAACCTGAGGTCTGGCATCATTTTCTCCCAAAGCTCACAATATTTGTTATTCCACTTGAGGTCCCCAGGTCCTGCAGTTAAATTAAATCCTGAGATTCAAGCATTCCTGGCAGCTTAGACAGCCAAGCAGAAATCTCCAAGACAATCAAAAATCAGCATGAGAAAGCAAATTAAGAACATAATTGTAAAAAAAACCTCCAAAAAACCACTTCTATCATCCCATGGCACTTTTTTTTTTCCCCTCCAATGTCTTGGCTGATGGTTTTAAAAAGCTTAGGGCTGGCAAACCTTTTGAACATATGGCCTGAGAAGAGCACACTGTGCTCCTTGCCACAGCAGAAGCACACAAGGAATATTTAGTGAATCCACCCCAGCGCTCCTTACACAGTTGCAGAGGTCAGGTTTGCTTCATAAAATGTGCAATTAGGTCCATGCACAGGGAAATCCTTCTCGGAATCAGCCAAGAAATTAAAGCTTGAGGATGCAGGATGGGGAAAAGAGAACACTGCTAGAAAAATACTAAGAGGGGTAACGAGAGCGTGAACAGCATCTCCCTTTCAAGGTGCTGGGCTAATCACACCTCAAAGGCTACACAGCAGCAAAGGACAGAAAGTCTTACTAATTGTTGCAATTCTGCTCTTTTGATGTGACAACAAAATGAATCATTCAGGATTCAGACATTCAAATTAAAGCAAGTATTTCCACCTCACATACAGACAGCGAGCAAAGGCGTCTGGCAGGAGCAGGGAAGATTCTGCTCCGCTCAGTAGAAGGTGACACATTTGCAACAGCTGAAGTTTCCTGTCACTGTCTTTAAATTTGAGATGAGCTCCTGCAAGCAGGCGAGGAGAGGTGGGAGGATTTGGTCCCTAGAGCAGCCTTATCAAATTAAAAAGATTTAGAAAGTGAGTAACACGTGGGCTACATTATGGAAACCAGACCTAGTTTATTGTACATAAGGATCGATATCTGCAAAGCTCTCTGACCATGAAGAACGTTGTGCATGGAGCTGTGTCCATGTGATCTGTGTTACTGCCCATCGTCCTCATCCCATTAGTTTATTCTCTGAGGCTGCCTGGCAAAGTCACGAGTTCCAGCAGACCCCCAGCACTGTCTGTGTGCTGCTAAAGACAGCCCCACAGGGAATTCTCCTTCCCAATACAACCTTCAGATCAGCAGATGGTGGGGTCTTGATTCGTTAGATGCATCAAATTGGGGTGGGGGGACAAAGCAGCCAAGCAGATTTTCCAATCGGACAGTTTATGTTGCCCAGCTTAGCTTGCCACAGCTGAGAGACCAAGAGAAGAGTGATGCTCTGAAGAATGAGAGCATTATTTGCCCACCAAGGTAGCTTTGGAGAGATTTTATAAAATTTTGTGAAAGATCTTAAAATTTTACGTCTCAGGCCTCACATCAGTCTCTGTGCAGGAGGATGCCCTGGCACAGAGAGGATTCCTCCACTCCAGCCCACTGCAGTCTCTCAGAACCTTCTCTGGACCACCTGAATTGGTGAGTGAAAGGACAGACTAGAGTGATTACCTGTTTGATCTAGAAAAGCAATTCTTGCAGGGATCAGGAGATGTGTATATATATATATATATATATTCATCCATATATACCTGCTTATATAATCCTCAGAAATAAATATAGCTCTTGAACACGAAAAATAAGATGCAATTGCCCCTGAACCTGGGTAAGGCAAGGCTAGAAGTTACCAGTTTCCTGAGAGCCCCTTGATGCACAACAGCCATCTTCTCCATCAGCATAAGCAAGGGCTCAACGGGCCACGTCTAAACAAGCGAGCTGCGCTGGGATTATCTTGCCTCCTCAGGATATTCCTGAGCATGGCCGTCTCCCCGTGTCCCAGTCTGGTGACCGCCGGCCTCTTTCCCCTTGGCTGTTTTCAGGAAGTCCTACAGGAAGGACCTGAGGTTCAACACACAAGTTCACTGAAGTGCATCCCATGGGATGTTAAAGAGAAAGACGCTGCAGTCTTGGGAGAGGGAAAGCTCTGGTGTTTTTTCTTTCCATAGAGAAGGAGAAGCAGCACTAACACGGCTGCCACAGGGACCTGCGGCATCTTCACTGTGCTGTGTTACTTGCACCTGGATTAAGAAACATCATTCCCCCAAGAGAGGCTTCTGGAATAAAGTGAGAAGATGAAAGATCTCCACTCAGGTCCAGCACGCAAGACCAAAGCCCCTGGACCTCGTCCCAAGGACCCGCAGCCTTCAGAGCGACAGAGGCAGGGAGAGGCGAAGGGACAGCAGCTCCCCGGCCCGGACCCCCCGGGCAGCGCTCCCCACGGCCGCGGCCAGGCCCGGGGAGCGGCAGAGGAGGCGGCTTTGGCGGGAA
>NW_010317233.1:6037-7330 GCF_000700745.2 Antrostomus carolinensis | reverse complement strand
GAGCTCAGCTGCCAGAGCCCGGGCTCAGCAGGGACGGGGCATCCATCACCCGGGCAATATTGCACATTAGCTGTGCACGGACCCTCCTAGAGCCGATATTCCCTTCTGCTCACGGGATAATTAAACCCCAGAGCTTTAAAAATAATTAAAAAATCAACTTCTCAGCTTTATTTCTACCTCAGACTTGGAATTTTTTCAATTCTCCTCTCTTTTTGCAGGACAATATCCCACCCAACCATCCTACCCCGTCCAGTCTCCTGCCAACGCCGCCGTCTACCCGCAGACGATGCCCCTTCCACAGCCACCGCCCTACACGGATGCACCTCCTGCTTATTCCGAGGTAGACCTGACACTTCTCAGAAAGTTTTATTTTCTTTTGAGATCCCTCCCAAATTAAAAAAAAACAAATATCTGTAAAAGTTTCTAACTGCAGGGTTTTTTTTTTGCTTGGAGGACTTGTTTACTGGACGATGATTGATCTCCAGATCTTCTGAGATCTGGATGATCCAAAGTGCAGTCGTTGTTCAGAGCTTTTCCTTGAGTGAAGGTGACTAATTTAGCTCACGTGGAGCTGTAAAACACAATCATATCTCTGTTGGAGTGGGGTAAAACCATCTCCAGTAGTGGGGAAAAACGTCCTTTGACCCCAAAGGAAACGCTCAGGGAAGGGAATTCCTTTACGCGACCGGGAGGGTGAAAGTCTCCGTGGGGGCTGGTGCGTTGGCACCGCGGCTCAATCAACAACGTGGGGTGGGGAACGCCGCGTCTCTAAACTCTCCTGAATGTTTTTTGTTTGCTTTGTTTTTTTTTTCCTCCCAGCTTTACCGTCCCAGTTTCGTGCCTCTGGGAGCTGCCACCGTCCCTACAATGTCCACAGCGTATCCAGGTGCTTCGGTCTTCCTGCCCATGGCCCAGTCTGTGGCCGTGGGTCCCATCGGCTCCTCGGTCCCCATGGCCTATTACCCTGTGGGACCAGTTTATCCTCCAGGCTCAACAGTCCTTGTTGAAGGTGGTTTTGATGCTGGAGCGAGGTTTGGAGCTGGTGGAACCGCCAACATCCCTGTAAGTATGAACATCCCTCAAAACCATGCGTGTCGCACTTGGTGAGGCTTCACCTCGAGTGACTGGGTTCAGTTTTGGGCCACTCACCCCAAGAAGGACATGGAGGTCCTCGGAGCTGGAGCATGTCCAGAGAAGGGCAACGGAGCTGGGGAAGGGTCTGGAGCACAAGTGTGCTGAGTTCCCAGCTGAGGGAACTGGGGGTGTTGAGCCTGGAGAAAAGGAGGCTGAGGG
>NW_010317233.1:5366-5749 GCF_000700745.2 Antrostomus carolinensis | reverse complement strand
CCAACCTTCCCATCCCTGGAGGGATTGAAGAGTCGTGTAGACACAGTGCTGAGGGACATGGGTTAGTCGGGGACTTGTCAGTGTTGGGTTGATGGTTGGACTCGATGATCTTCAAGGGCTTTTCCAATCGAGGCCATTCTGGGATTCTCTCAGAGGTTCACAGACAGTAGCAGGGGGCAGATGTCCTTGGTTTCCTGAGTAAAACACGTTTCTTACCTGATCCGTCATTTGGGAGAGGAGTAGGCTCCTACTTTCACGCTGAGGGTTTGCTGTCCCTGACCACCCTGTGGCTCTGGACCCACTTTGGCTCACAGGTATTTCTACCTCACAGCAAAATCATCACGTGGCCAGTGCCAGCCCTGATGTAACCTGGGGAGCCGCGG
>NW_010317233.1:0-5037 GCF_000700745.2 Antrostomus carolinensis | reverse complement strand
GGGCACGGACTAGGAACCGAGCGGTTCCTGTCAGCTCCTGGACTCTGTCCCTCAGTCTTTGCTCGGTGACAAGTGACAAGGACATTGACTGGGAGGTTTCTGGGTCCCTCCAGCCCACGGTGGCTTTGTGCCATCTCCACACTGATATCAGCTAAACCTCCCACCTCTTTTTTTTTGCAGCCCCCTCCTCCTGGTTGTCCCCCCAATGCTGCCCAACTGGCCGTAATGCAGGGAGCCAACGTCTTGGTGACACAACGGAAGGGAAACTTCTTCCTGGGAGGCTCAGATGGCGGCTACACTATCTGGTGAAGAAGGAAAGGGGAAGGGGGGGACGGGGAAGGGGGGGGACAGGGCTCCATTTGTGTAAGGAAAGACATCACATACTGTCAGCACTTCTCACCACCTAACTGCTTTAGTCCGTATTAACCTGAAGTTGCCGATCAGACGCGCCGCGGTGAGGTGTCTTCTCGGGTTGGTGTCCCACCCTGCGGGTACTTTTCAAGTGAAAGAAGAAATTCTGTTGGTGACAGCGGTGCCTCTGTTCAGATGGGGAAGGGGTGGAGGATTAATTCAGGATAGGAATGTGAGCTCAGCAGCCCCTGCCTCTTCCTTTCATTTCACTGGAGTGATTCCACTGCGCCGAGCTTTGATTGAGCTTTTATGAAGCTTTTATTAAGCGACTCCCTGTACACTGGTTTTGGGATCTGGTTTTGCTGTCCCTTCACGCTCGTACGAGTGCACTGGACCCAGAGCCACCACCACCCAAGTTTCCCTTCCCTCAAAGCGAAGGTGCTGGGTAGAAAAACAAGGCAAACTTCACTTCCCAGTAGCAGGGAAGACACCTTGGCGCTTCTTTCTTCCTGACCTCACTCTAAAACAGATCCCTGGAAGCACTCCGTGCTCACATTCATCATTTCCCTCCAGGAAGTTATGCAGCTGGTGTGTATCATGGGATTTATTATTATTATTATTATTATTATTATTATTTTTAAATACACTCCAAGTAATCTTGGATTTCTTTGCACATTAGATCTGATCAAAGCCTTGCTTTGGTGCCAGAAACACAATGCAACTCCAGTTGGAACATTTCATTCGATGCTAACTAAGCTTGTTGGACGATGCTTAATAAACAAACTTCTTTTCTTTTTTTTCTTTTTAGACTCAACTTGGTGTCTTGACACCAAAACTCCTTTAAGCTGTTGTTCAAACAGAGAGGCTGGTTACCATCTGGCCAAGGGTGTGTAGCAACTGTCAATCAACACACAAATTAGTTTGGTTAATGGGTCGTTTTATGAATGCGTACTTTAAAAAATAACTTGGGTTTAATGAAGTCTTATTTAGGGTTAAGAAGAATCTTTCAGGGATCCTCAATGTGTTTTTGTTTTTGTTTTTTGTTTTATGAAGAAAAATATCAGATTCAAATATATTTTATCTTGAGGTTTCAGTTTAATCTCAATCTGTGTCTTGTATGTGTTGTGTTTAACCGTACAACTGACTGTTAATGAAAGCTCAGCGTTACGTCTCTCTCTGTATACACTGTGGTGCACTTAACTTGTGGATTTTTTTATACTAAAAACAAAAAAAACCAAACAACAATGTAGAATAAAGACTATTTTGAAAATTTGAATAAAGTAGCAAATTTACATTAGACCTCAAATAAAACCCTTTGGCTCCTGTCTGTCGCAAGCCTTCGGGTTTCTTCAGTTATTTCCTCTTTGCTCCTGTTTTGTGAACTTCCTCATTTGGGTTTTTTATATATATTTTTTGGGGAAGGTTTAATTTAAAGGAGGAACTGCCCTTGTGGAGGGAGCAGAGGAGGGATGTTGAGCTGCTCCTCACCCTGTCCTTGTGTGTAGAGGAAAATGAATGCCCGTGCCTACGTGAGCCTGTGTGTTGGTGCTAAAACCAGCTCTGTGGATGAAGCAAACCTGCTCCGTGTCTGATTTTCCAGAGCCCTCTGAGATCAGGTGCCTCTCGGAGCTGGGATGAGCTTCCCCAGGATTTTTAGGCTACAACGGGGCTTTCTGTAACTTGCATAAGCTGAGTTTACATCCGCGCTTTACCTTCGCCTCCGAATTAGCCATGCTAATTACCCCACCCTTAAATCATCAGCAGAATAACTTAATTGTTTCGTGAGATAAGGAAAAAGAAAACGAGAGCGACTCTTGGGGCATTTGTCACTGGGCTGTATTGGAAAACACCAAAGGGAGGAGATGTGGGTACGGGCAGGTGGAGCGCGGTTGTGCCCGCTCTCCGCTCTCAGCAGCGATGGGCAAAGCTCTGACACACACCGATTTATTTTTCCCTCCATGGTTAGCTTAATAAATTAAAGAGAGAGAAAAAAAAGCAGCTTATAGATCCCTAATTCCAGGGAATTTAGGTAACTTGGACTTGAGTGCATCAGAGGTGGAGCCGGTGGCTTAGATAAAATATTCTTCTTTCTCTTTGGATGGAGCATCTTCCATCTGCACCGACCCGTTGGTCTCTGCCGCCGGCTGCTCGTAGGTGAGGTAGCTGCCTTTGTTTCTGTACAGGTAGATGATGATCACCACCAGGACCGTCAGCAGGGTGAGGAACACCAGGGTGATGACAACTACGGGGGGGAGAAGACAGAGAGGAGCAGGATTTAGCCCTGGTCTTGAGCTGCTCCTCAGGAAATGGGGAGGATCTGGCAAGGAGTACCCCTACCTGCGATGACCACGGTGTTGACATCCTCATGGAGAGGTGGGGTGTGAGCCTTCCTCAGGGTGGGGGTTGTCAGCTCTTCTTCATCAAGCATTGGGAAGAGAGGAGAAGGTGAGCAAGGCTGATCCTAACCCAGCTCTGAGCCAGGCTTAGCTGGACAGTGCACACAGCGGCCCCGTTCAAGGTCTCACCAAGGATTATATGGCAAAGTTGTGCCACAACTCTCACCTGTGGTCAGAGGGGGCTGATCTTCCATCTCATCGACTCCTTCCAGGTGAAGGTCTGGGATCCTTCAGAACTACCAAAAAAAAAAAGAATAAAAGTGATAAATTCACACGCGACACCCCAAAGGGCTCAGCCACGAGGAGGGGTGGCCGGCGGTGACGCGGCGCTGACCGAAGCGAAGGTTTTATTTGGGTTGATGGAGGGGAACGGGCTGGGACACGCCGGGCTCACGGCAAAGCCAGCCAAGGCAGGAAAAACCAGACACCGACTCTACCGTTGGTTTTCCAACTTTGAGAGCTTCCAGTTCCCTGTAAATCCTTATAAATCCTCCGGATGTTGGTGCCGCAGCCGTTAAAATGTTTCGCCTACAAAACAGCCGCCAAGCCGATCTCTGCCCGAGCTGGATGAAAAACCTTTGTGACCTCCTGAAAAAAATCCGGTCTGCGGCGCTTGGGCACGAGTGACTCAGCGGCTCGGCGGGGACGTGCCACTAGATGTCAGGAGCAAATAAAATTTAATATTTTATTTTTTTATTTTTTTAAAAAAAGAGGAAATGTAACTGCGAGAGGGTGGATGTGGATGAGGAGCAGGGAGCCAGGAGCATGGTCGTGTTGTGCCATCAGGATGTGTCTCATGAGGTCGGGGTGATGCTAAACTCTGCTGGATTTTGGGAAGTGGGATGGATTTCTCAGGATTTTTCAGGATTTCTCGGGATTTCTCAGGATTTCTCAGGATTTCTCAGGATTTCTCCTGCCCTGGTTGTCCCACCATGGCCCTCGGGACTCAAAGCGCTGTCAGCTGTTTTGCAAAACGTCCCATCTGACAGTGGGTTTTGCTTTCGAGCGCTGCTGGACGTTCGGGTTTACAGAGTCACAGGAATTCGGGAAAATTAATTTCCCCCTTGCCAGCAGCGTGCACGGATGGTCCTGGGACACATCTCCCACCACCCAGGACCCCAGCTCTCCAGCAGCTTCCCCTGAGCACGACAGCTTCCCCCTGGGCTCAAGCTCAGGCTGGCGTGAGCCACCAACTCTGCTTTACACCCAGCTTTGCTTTCAACTCAGCTTTGCATTAAACATGGTTTTGCTTTACACCCAGCTTTACATTATACACAGTTTTTCTTTAAACCCAGGTTTACTTTAAACCCAGTTTTGCTTTAAATCCAGCTTTGCTTTAAACCCAATTTTGCATCAAACCCAGCTTTGCAGCTTTGCTTTAAACCCAGCTTTGCTTTAAAACCAGTTTTACTTTAAACCCAGCTTTGCTTTAAAACCAGTTTTACTTTAAACCCAGTTTTGCTATAAACCTACTTTTACTTTAAACCCAGCTTTGCTTTAAAGCTCATCAGACTCCTCCAGCAGCGACGTCCGGGCATCAGGAGCTCCACACACTTTCCAAAGCCAACCACAACCTTCCCAAGGAGCAGCAGCTGCTGCTTGGGTGGCTTTGGAGCAAAAAACTGGGTAAAATTTCCCCAAAAATGTGAAGTTGGGATTTTAAGGGTGTCCTGGCTTTGCTAGGACAGGGTTAATTTTCTTCTTAGTCGCTAGAACAGCTGGGGTTTGGTTTCAGTGTGGGATTTGAAGAGAGGAAAAGGTGCTGTTTGATGGAGAAGGAGCTGGTGCGAGCTCAGTCCTCGGGGAAAGGGATTTTTGGGAAGCGTTGGGAATCGCCAGTGGGAAACCAGTTCCGTGCCCACGGTGAAATGGAGTCCTGGGACCCCCCGAAGGTTTAAATCAGATTTTAGGTGGGGGGAAGACTCTCTTCTGCAGTAAAATATCAGCAATCAGGAAAGTGAAGCTCCCCACGTTGCATTCCCAGGGTGGGATGCTCCACCCGGAGACCCCCTCACCCGCTCCCGCCTCGGGATCATGGGAATGAACTCGCCAAAACCAACTGGGAAGGAGTCCGGTGCTCCACGGCACGGAAAACCATGGGATGTTTTGCCGGGGTTACCTCACCGGGATGCAGCAGCCGCACGGTCGGAGTCTCCGGGCGTCCCCGGGGGGCTGCTGGAATGGGGGTGACTCACTTCCCCAGGATCCCTACGGATCGCTGTGGGGTTTTCAAATCCGCACAAAGGGTTGTAAAAAAAAAACCAACCAACCAACAAACCAACGCAAACCC
>NW_010317232.1:41318-41590 GCF_000700745.2 Antrostomus carolinensis | reverse complement strand
GGTGCTGAGGGAGATGGCAGAAGTCATTGCTGAGCCACTTCCCATCATCTTTGGTAAGTTGTGGGGAACAGAAGTGCCTGAGGACTGGAGGAAAGCAAATGTCACTCCGGTCTTCAAAAGGGGCAAGAAGGAGGACCTGGGTAACTATAGACTGGTCAGCCTCACCTCCATCCCTGGAAAGGTGATGGAACAATTTATCCTCAGTGCAATCTCTAGGCATATCAAGGACAAGAGACTCATTAGGAGCAGTCAGCCTGGTTTTACCAAGGGGA
>NW_010317232.1:15000-40497 GCF_000700745.2 Antrostomus carolinensis | reverse complement strand
GGAGCTGGGTCTCTTTAGTTTGGAGAAGAGGAGACTGAGGGGTGACCTCATTAATGTTTATAAATATGTTAAGGGAGAATGTCAGGAGGATGGAGCCAGACTCTTCTCGGTGATGTCCAGTGGTAGGACAAGGGGCAACGGGTGCAAGCTGGAGCATAGGAGGTTCCATGTAAACATGAGGAAAAACTTTTTCACTGTGAGATTGATAGGCCATTGGAACAGGTTACCCAGAGAGGTTGTGGAGTCTCCTTCTCTGGAGACATTCAAAACTCACCTGGACACCTTCCTATGTGACCTACTGTAGGTGTTCCTGCTCTTGCATGGGGGTTGGACTAGATGATCTTTTGAGGTCCCTTCCAATCCCTAACATTCTGTGATTCTGTGGATCTGAGTTCCGGTGTTCCTTTTACTTGCATTTTCTTTCCAATTCATGCTTTAATCTAATTCTACACCAGGACTCTTCCAGAGGTTTAATCTTGTGAAGTGCTGAGCATCTTAAGCATATTAAGATCCTCTGACCTCAGCACCACATAGGTTTTACTCAGAATACCTTGTTATTTCTTGAAGACTCAGCACGTTCTGTGTCATTTAAAGCAGAACACAAGGATGGTGATTCCTAAGTTTTACTTTCATTGGCATTTTGCATTAAAGAAAAAATAATATTTCTTTTTTTTTTTTTTTTTTAGCTAAATCCATGATTTTGAGGCCAGTCAGGTATTTTTTTTCAAATTGGGAGTGCCTATTTCAAAGGGACATGAGTGACAGCACTTTCCAAAATCAGGCTTCTGTCCTGGCTGTGAAAAATGGCAGTCTCCAATCTCTAACTTACCTTTTGAACATATTAACTTCAGTCAATGGTGCATTTTAGGTGGCATGTCTTATTTCATTAAAAACCAAGCTATTATTCATGCTGAATTTAACTAATACAAAAAAAAAAAATGTTTTAATGTTCATTTTACAGTAACTATTTATTCATGCACAATTACAGTGAAGTTTTCTGTTACCTAGGCTGTTAATATAGTTGGAAATGCAATACAGAGAAATGTAGTAGAGTTCTTCTTTCTGCCCCTGAAAGGGCAATACTGGACAGAGCTGGCTTCAGCAGTGTTATAGCCAATACAAAAATGGAGGAGTTTCTTCCATTCAAAAGAAGAAAAAAAAAAATCTTTTTATCATCAAATAATTTAGAACAGAAACCACAGGTGGGAATCCTGAAAGCTTACATGAGTCAGAAAGGTCAAAAACCAATTTCTGACTTGTTGAAGACATCCTCCTGATTCTTTGAAGTGTGATTTTTTTTTTTCTTTTTTCGTTTTTTCTAGTGGTATTCTTGGCCAGCCAGGCAGCTTATTAGACAGTCAGCCTGCTGCATTTGACTTTTCTTAAAACTGTGTTGGTTTCTTATTTGCACCTCTATTTAGTTTAAGGCTTGATTTGTGAAGGTCTGTTTGGTTTGTATTTGATGATATTTCTGTACTCTTGTCATTATATTTGTGATACACAGCAAGACTGTTTACTGTGATGGTGTCTCATCCTTATGATTTGCAATTTCCAAACATGCTTAACTCTGTAGATCTTCAAAACATGGTGGAAAACCCTATATAAAAATCCGGGGTTTTAAATGAAGGTATTGACTTACAGAAGAAAATTACACAATAACATTCTAGGGTGGAGATCTGCTTTTGAATGTATGGCTCGGTACTGTGACATGGCCTTAATAATACACTCAGTAAAACTGTTGATAATTGCTAAGTCAAACAAATATTTTTAAGTAATGTATTTAGTCAAAGACCAGAAAGCATTAATTTTTCTTTTATATCTCAAAGAATTTGTCTCCCAAAATATGTAGCATATTTTACATTGAGAGTAAAGCAAATGGAAAGAGAAAATCAAGTATAGGCAGGGGGGAAAAAAGATTTGATACCCTGCCACTTGATAGCAGTCACATTTCCCATTACTGTCAAGTGTGATAGATTTTTGCTCATAAAAATTATTTTATCGGGGAGTGAGAAAGAAAAAGTAGGTTACTGACTCAGTTACAGTCCTGATACTTCAACTAAATGCCTTACCAAACTATGGAGAAAATTAAAAACTAAAAATAAAAAAGACCATAGAGGTAAAAACTCATGGGAATTCTTTCTTGTAAGTTAATGGTTTTAGCCATATCTGTCTGTTACCTCTGTAGGAACCTGGTAGCATCTCACACCAGTCAGGGCTGGAGGAACATTCAGTGTTAGATAAGAGTCAGTCCTGAAAGACAGCATGCATTTTCCCATTAGAAAGAACTCTCTTTTCATCTGGACCTAACTGAATCATCAAATTATTTTCCATACTTGAATATCCTTTTCTGAGATCCACTTTAATCTTGAAGTAGAAATATGTGATTCGTGAAGGGGTGATATCTGACTACAGGTCCTGGATATTTTTATTTTTTTTTTTAATATAAGATAATCTGAGATTTGTCCTTATTTGTAATTCTTATTTCACTAAAAGTACCTCTTGAAGATAAAACTTTTCATATTCTTATTCTAGACATACTAGGAACAAGTTTAGCATGAGTTAGTGTGTTGTTGCTTTCTTAGAAATGGATGTATCACATGTTGCAAATGGATGTATCACATGTTGCACAGAAGTTGCTGTGGTATTGATTGCAAATGACCTATTGAAATTTGAAGGCAAAAAAATGCACATAACCCACTTTCCCCAAGGGAAAAAAAGAAAAAAAATAGAAAAAGAACAAACCTACTGAATTTCAACTGAAGGTTTGCAAATCATTGTGTGAAATACTAACCTTTCATTGCATTCAACAGATCCTATTATGTGACAATATGAATCTTCTAATCAAGTGGCTTAAAACCCTCAGGTCATGGCTTGACAATACAGTAAATCTTGCTTCAGAGCTCTTGCTATAGGACTAGAAATGCCACAGCTACATGGTGCAAAGCATTCATCTGGTATAAGATCACTCTTACGTTTGTACCACAGATTTTTTGCTGGATCAGGTATCATTTTTCCTCCTACAGCTGACATAAAACCCCTATAAGAGCAGAAAGCTGATATAAATGCTATCTTGCATGTTCTGGCCTGTTCAGCAGTAATGCAATAGCATATCCACATTTGAACAAAATCACATTAGTACCTGACAGTGCAAAAATCTAGTATAAATGGTGGTGAAAGTGCAGCCTCAGAAAAAATCATTTCCTCTGTGACAGCGTTGCTGAGTTCCAAAATATCTGAAACTGCTAGGAGCACTGCAAATCTATATACTGAAGTTTCATCATAAAATTAATGACTTTGTTCTATCCATAGATATAGGCACCTAATGGAGCTTACTAAAAGTATGAGTCTACAAGTTCTACCGCATAATACTTAGTACTAGTAATATGAGTAAGAATATGCAGTGTAAGATCACAAAAATCCTGTTGTCCTGTGCTATATTTTGTGTAAAATTGTGGGTGTTATTTTTTTTAATATATTTTTTCAGTTGCTCCTAAATGTTGACCAGAAATTTGGAAGGGGTGACATCCTCCTACAGTACATTCTCACTGGTTTTCACTGCCAAAGTTTTCATGATAATCATAAAAATTTATACCAACGATTGTCCCTGACTGTGCTTAATGGTAAAACAAGATGGAAAGAACATTTTCAAGAACAAATTGTTCATTTGTGTGCAAACTACTTGTGCTGAATTTGTTGAAAACCTCTTGTTTTTGCCTTACACCCACACCAGTGCTGTTCCAAAATATCCCAGCTTCAGCATACTTAATTCTTATTGTTCCTGGCACAGCTTACAGAAGAAAGGGATTCTGAGGAGATTTCAAAACTACTTGTGCGCAGTATAACAGCTGTCTAAAGCCTAACTGAACTGTGTTAGTTAACATCCAGTATAATAATAACATGCTTTATACTGCTTTACTTTAAAAACAATTGTACTCTCTTTTGTACAATAAAGAAAAATTGATGACCGATCAGTTACTAGTAGTCCACATACTGAGGCTACTTCTTATTTAGTTGCATTTCTTTAGAGCAAATACATTATGAAACCAAATAATTTTATACTTGGAACTCAGAAGGGGCTGCTTTCAAAGTTTAAAGCAACTGTGGGCATAAATGACTGTAAAAAGACTTTCAAAGTGGAAAGTATTAATCAAAACTGAAAGATATTCAAAAGTAAATTAAATGCATGTTAATAAAGTTACAATTTTGCAAACAAGTTAGTTAAAATTATATTAAAAGGAAAAGCTGAGAAAACAATAAAACGTGATTGAAATATAGAGATAAAATAAGTACGTTGAAACAGTTTTGTGAGATTCTCAGGAGAGAGTGGAGTTATGCCTACTTTTACTTTTGGTGATTGTGATGGTAGGAAGAGAAGGAAAGCGAGTGACTAAGGCATTATTGTAATACTTTGTAACTTGGATCATTTCCTGACACCTCAAAGGCCTAGCAAAAAAAAGTAGCTGTAAATACCTATTTTCCAGCCACAATCAGTGGCATCATAGATCTTAATAGCAGAGGCTTAAAAGAGCTGCAGTTTTTCAAAACCTCTTCTCTAAGCAATGTTGGATTTATTTACTTGGAAAAGAGAACTAAAAGATCTGTGTTTCACATTTCTTTTCAATTTTTGCATTGGCTCTATGTTTGGGATTTCAATGCATTTCAGTGCTAAATGTGACACTACTTCTACTCTCAAGTCTTACCTTACCAGTGTTTGAATGTCCTTGACCTTAATGCAAGTGAGCTGAAGTCCACCTGTTGGACTTCAGAGACTTCCAGACTGTTGCAGAGACTGCCAGGAAGCAGCTGTAGTGATATTCTTGTGAATGTGCATTTAGTAAAAGCTTTTCTTCCACCAGATGCATGTAAGGTGATGAGGAATCCAAGCCTTTCCATTTTGGAGAGTGAAGACTGCCTACTAGTCTGACTCTTGTCTCCATCAACCACAGAAGAGCTGGAAATAGCGTGGTTGAAATTTCCCTGTATCTGAAGCTGCCAGGCCTTTCTCTACTGACTGTTTCTGCTAAAAAGCCAAAACAGGAGCTGGTCTTTTTCAACTTTTCTGTGATCATTTGCCCTGCAGTTTATGACTTCAGAGGTAAGTGTCATAACATCTTACAGTAATGGCTGTCAGAAAATTCTGCATAAGTACAGTTTAAACTGGAAGTAGTTTAATATACTTAATAAATAGATATGACCATTGTACTTTTCCTGGCTTTCTGTGACTGATTCTATCTATACCTCTTGCATTTTTATGCACCAGCATAATAAAATTAGTTAAATTTTGCTTCAGTTGACTGCTTAAAGAAAGTGTGTGTGTATGTCTGCCTGTCTTTCGCTGTGTATACATATATCAAAATAGATTTTCAAGGTGGTAATGTGAAATATACAACTAAAGAGTGCAGAGATTGGCTGTAGAACCAATCATATATCTCACATTGAAAGAGAATTACTTGTCTGCATTTGTCTCAAAGAGATTATGGCAGCTTTTCGTTTGTATTTTTTGCCAGTAACAAACATCAAAATAAGCACAAAGATTTTTTCCCCTCCCCTGAATTGCTGAATTAAGACATTTGCTGTCAGTTTCTTTCAGTTCACTGCCCTTTCATAGAATCATAAAGTAACCAACTACGTGAACAAGAAAAAAAGTCTGATAAATATTTGTATTGGGCTCTTTTCAATCAGAAATTCATAGAGATGTTATGTTGGAAGGGACCTTAAGGGGTCATCTAATCTATCCCCCTGCTCTTTAAGAGATCAATTATACACAGTGTTACTGACAGACATTTGTTTAATGTTCTTAAACAATAGCCATTGCAGGGGTTTCCTCAGCCTCACTAAGCAACCTGTTCCAATACTATTGTGGTGGATTGGGTTCACCCTTTTAATAAGAAAGTTTTCTATAATATTTGAATTAAATATTTTTCTAATGTAAATATACTGACTACTTCTTTCTTTTCCACCAGGGAATATGAAGAAAAATTGATCACTCTTATAACAATGATTTATTTATTTGACTACTTGTATCATTACCGTTATATCTCAGCTGTTTGATTCTGTTGATTGCCTCAGTGGCTATACATATAACATTGGTCTCACTGGTATAGAGTTTGCCCTTGTCATCTATAATAAATATGGATCTTCAACAGTAAATCTGATATCATATTATATGCATGTATGTACAAATATATTGAGAGAGAGACTAAAGCTTCTAAATGAACAATCAGGAATAAGTGAAAATATTCAGGTAATATATTTCACAATTTCAGAAATTATGAGGCATAAATTATATATATTTATACAGTTGATATCTTTTACTTTGCACTTGCTGTGTATATATATATATGATACTACAATGTGTGCAAAAATGGTACAAAATTATGAATTCATTTCATATCCAGAAATAGCTCCTGTGACTTTGGGAGAATCACATTCTGGCTGGGGATGAGGATATAAAAGTGTGTATCAGCTTCAGGTTAATTATTTCATAGTCAAACATTTTCTTTATGTGTAAGGCACAAAAATATACAAAGACACACACAAACACAAAAATAACAAACTAATTGTGCTTCTGAGCTGCTAAAGCAGAAACAGAGAAATACCATTAAAAATAAGCACTTCAGTTTAGTTCAGATTTTTTAAGTTCTGAAACTTTTGATCCAATCCATGTTGTCCACCGGCCTTCTTAAAGAGATTTCCAAAAGAGGAGAAATACATCCTTCTAGTTCCAAATACAAATCTGGAAAAAAGGTCAGAACGGGAGCAAGCACCCTCATAAAAATTGGACATTTGGGTCATTTTCCCACATTATATATTTTCAAAGTCTGCTCCTCGTTTTCTGTCTTCTAGTTTTTATGTTCTTTGGTATTTCATAGCAATTTATCTTTCATGTTGCGTGTTAAAAATAAGATTCCACATCTTAACTAATGAAAAAGTTGTGAGATTTAATTGCTGACACTACTCCATACTTATAGTTTGTATAGGATTAACACATTCAGAAGCACAGAGATACTGACCTACAGCTTCATCCTCCATAAAAGAGAGCACACTTTTATTCAAGAAAGTAGTATCAAAGTACTTTCTAGTTCTTTGCATACATTGATTTAAAAAACCTTTTTCTCTCTTTGTCTATATGCCTCCTCTGCTCACCAACCTAAGATAAAATATCATTTTAATTAACTTTTTTAGTGTTTTAAGACTTATATTCTCTAATAGATATGTTTGGACTCAAATTTGTAAAGTTTTTGTAGAATATTGTCTAATGATCCAATCTGTACAATATAACAATAATGTCACAAGCAATTATTTATTTTACTTTTATGTTTAATGTTGTGGCCTGAATTTACATATGCAGTTCTACTTGACGTGTCTCTGTAGAGAATGAAAAGAACTTTTATAGTTAAAAATTACTACCTTGTTAAAAACCTTACTCACTCCTCATTTGATCTTCTCCTTTGAAACTATTTTAAAATTTGACAAAGATAAAAAAGGATCTCAGAGAAGGGCAAGCCATAGGCAGTATTTGAGTACCTGAAGATCTGCCATATTCCTACAACACATTGGCTTAATGAAAAATTGAATAAATTATTATTTATTGATCTTTTCACTATTTATAAATTGGTGAAAGAGTCTGTAATGAGATCATGCCATTATAAGAAGATCATAAATTGAACCTGTCCATGAGTTGTTATGAAGGATGCATCCACATTTTCCTTTTAGTTCACTTTTTTCCTGGACTGTGTAACTACTAAAAATATCTTTATTGTGAAAATGCCTGACCTGCATTCTGCCCATTTCTATGGGTACATGCATATTTCCTACTGCTTGTATTTTCCCCAATGTGAGGTGGTTAATAAAGGAATAACAGAAAAGACATTCCCTGTGTTCTAGAAGGCAGATTGCTAAGGACAGTAGCTGAGATATGGATCTAAGCATAGTGTGTCAATTGGTGATGACAAATGACCATATTAAAATATCTTTCTTTACACAGTTTTAAAACACAGCATTTCACCCTGGAGGGAGCTCTGTGTCAATTACCTCATGGTCTGAATGACTGAATCACAGTCCATGCCTGGGCCCTGGTGCTGCCCATTCAAAACCTGGCTCCACTGTAGGCAGGAGACCAGTGCCTGTCTTGCAGGTCAGGCTGCTTCTGAGCATGGAGTACTCAGAAGTGAGGGTAATGGTGAAGGTCTCAGGGCTGAGATGGTACTTCTGCAGTTTGGATCACACCCTGGTAGCCTGCCATATGAATTGATGGGCAAAGACAAATTTAACTGGAAGAAGCCTGTCTGCAACCAGTTGTTGGAAGAGAAAGCAAGCAGGTTGACCAAGTATGCTTCCTAAAGAAAAGAAGTATAAAGCTGGTGGCACATTTTAGAGGTTGTTTGACTGGCATGAGAAAAATTATTTTAGAAGCTGTACTTCTTGCAAACTGGAAGGAATCATGTCCATTTCAACGTATTGGTTGAAAGCCTTTTTAAAGGATCTGAAGCAGGTATATATAAACACTTAAAATGTCAGTTTCTGACTACCAGAGAGCTTCCATGTTAAGTTTATCAAGCTTTGTACCTGATTAGCAAGATTGAGCAAATCCTAACATATAATCTTAAACACAACTAGGCAAAATGTGGCTATGACTTGGTAGGTTTTACTCATATTTTAAACAGCAAGGGTTTAAATGATCTCAAAAAAACCCCTCATATTGTAAAACTAAGATCCAGAATTTAAGGGAACTAAAATGTTTTGGTTTGGTGTTATCTATAATATTCTGAAATATTTATAGTACCTAGACAAACAAAAAAGGTACATTTAGAATTGCACATCAGTCTTCACTCAGAAATGCTTTATTTTGTCTAAGTCACACCCTGAACATAATTGTAACATAGCATTTGAAGTTAATTATACTGTATCTAGGAAACACCCTGGATTTTATTGCAAGGCTGAATAAGACAAAGGTTGGGGTGCTTCCACTGCCAGCAGCTAGTATCACAGCAGGAAAGCCCAGCTTCTGGCAAAACAGGATAAAACAGGAATTTTTATAGACATAGTGAAAATATACATGTATTGATGAGTCAGTGAGGAATGAATCACAAGAACCATGTTTTGACTTGAGAGGAAGTGACTTTAGCCCCTATTAATAAGTCTTAGATGGGTCAGTCATATTTTTTTTATTGTAACTACTTTTATGACAATATCTTCCTACTTCTCTACTACTTTCCCTGTGAATGAAGATTACGCATTCTCAGGGTTCCTTTTGATCTGGAAAATTCACATCTGAGAGAGCAAAGGGCTTAGGGGACTTCTTTCAGTTCAAACAAAAATAATTTCCTTCAGGAGGAGAAACAAAATAGTATAAAACAGAAAAAAAGCTGTTATAGAATAAGCATAACACTGACAGGTATAGGTTTGTTACTTAGAAAATGGTGTCTGATACCTAACTTTTCTAACTTCTACTTAAGATATTCACCAGTGGGACATTTTTCAATGAACCAGGGAATAAGGTGGATAAAATTCTAATATGCTCTGAAAATTTAGGACTGGTATTTCTGTTTCTCTGAAAACTCTGGTGCACTCCTGAGCCTAGTGTGACCTTCTAGCATGAAAAGCACTGTAAGGATCTGATTCTTGTCTTACTTTATGTGCTCTTAGTCATACCTTTTGCAGTGTACTAGGCTGATAGAAAAATAATTGGATCCATAAATATAATCAGCAATTTTAAGTATCACAAGAGCAGAAATATGTTCCTTAGGTAAATTTGTATCTTAAATAAAATAACTAGATTCAACTGAAACAAAAAATAAATAAATGAAAATACCATTATTAAAGTTTTTACATTTATTAGTCTTGGGTTGATTTCCCTCACCTTTTTGCATGTACACACAAAATGTGTACAATAATCCTTGCTGGAATTTGTTTAGCATAGATGTGGTGAATACCAACAACAGGAATTTTATTACTTTGGTGCATTTATTAATTTGTGCAGTGAAAATTCCTGATTTTTCAAAAATAAATGGTGCATAAAGGCGCATAAAAGCTCAGTTAATATGTCTGAACTTGTTCAAGAACACGGCCCAGCTCAACCAATGGAACTAGTTTTTTATTCAGCAGAGACCTCTTAAATTCATTGCCTCACTGCACAGTAAATCTATTCTTTTAGCAGGTTTTTCTTTTAGCAGGTAGTCAATTAAGGTGGAGACAGGTGTCCTTATGATATATATCTTTGCAGTGAAGTGTATGTTCTTACAACATTTCAGTTATCTTTAAATTTCATCATATATTATTTAAAGAGTTATATCTTAACTTTAAGTTTATGATTTTCCAGGGTAACATGATTATATTTTTAAGCATATAGATGGTGAGGGGAACATACATGTATTAGTAAGTCTCTTTGCACTCTCAATTCTATATGTTTTAGCCAGGGAAGAAATACATCCTCTTCTGTTTGTAATTCTCACCCTCTACTCTTCCATTAACTGGTATATGCACTTCAACTTAATGTGGATAAATAAAGGAATACTGTAAAGCTATCATTTAGAAATTTAAGATAAGTGACAAACAGAATATTTACAATGTACTAACATTGCACTGCTGGTCTTCAATGTTAAAGGAATTTCATAGCCTAAATGTCAAAAAGGACACAGGTGCATTTGGGTGACAGAACACAAACAGACCTGTAATGTTTACGAGATTAATTTTTAACTTTTTAGCCTTACAGTGATGACACTCATTGCTGTAAAGAAATAGAAAAAGGACAGCAGATTCTTTCATCAAATATATGCTATAGAAGTCTAATTTTTAGTTAAATTCCCTACAATTTAGTGTTCCTAGAAACCAAAGAATTGCAATATTAGATGATTTTGAAATGTAAACCTTATTTTTAATGTAGGCATTAAAATGTTGCTATAAACAACCTTTCTATTCTTAATCAAATTTTTTAAATCTCCATTATTTAAAAAATAATAAATGTACTAACGGAGTTTGATAAGTTTACTGTAACTGAACACTGCTATGAGCTCCAAATATTAGGAACACTGCATACACTACAGATGAATTAGCTGTTCTTAAATTAAGGAATATTACAGTCAGTAATGGTATGACATTCTTTTTTATGGCCATGGCTTGGCTTATAATGTGACAGGAAAAAAATGTAATGTTTCCAAAATGACAGTTTTTAGATTTGTGTTGCCTGAGGTAGTTCAGCTGAACAATAAACTATAATTTGATTGATGGAAAATTGAAGTGGTTCATCTAACTTGCCAGGCTGTCTTACCCAAGGCTTTGGTTTTGCATGTATGATGATGTATCACAGTTTTAGATATAATGTTGTTTGTATTATACATGAGATTTTTTTATACATAAAAATGAAGACTTCATTACCCAGTAAAGATCAAAAATATGCTATGGATTAGCAAGGAATCAGATTTGTTTGAGAATGGATTTGTACATCAAAATGTGCACTCTTTGTGAAATCAAATGATAAATAACATATAGGACCAGAGTGTCTTTATTTTTATGAGCAAATCAGCTATATCACAGGCTATGAAATTATTAACTTAAAGGAAGGGTGACATCTGCACCCAAGAGAAACAATCAGAGTGGTAGCTTTTCCTTTACACAGAATTAATCCTGTGAAATAACACACTGGTCAGCAGAAATCTTTTAGAAAGAGCAATAACATTTTTATATATGTATTAATATATACTTAAGAAGAAAAAATAAGATTAATGAGAAAAAATAAAGATGCTATTAAATACATATTGGTAACATTTATATAGGGTTTGGAGGGTTTTTTTTTAATTACTGATGCAGTGTGTGTACAGCAACAGCTTCAGAAAAATTACTTTTTAATATTTTTTTGGCATCTGTGAAGACAATTTTGAATTACCCAAACCATTCAGTCACCAACCATGTTTTCCCTTAAATATTTTGCATCAAGCAGAATGTTTGTCCTCTGCTCTTCTGTCATCAAGCTACTAAGACCAGCCATCTCTAGACAGATAAAAATAAGGCATGGAATCTAGTTTCAGCTGCTAAAGGAGGCAAGATTTGAGGAAAGGATCGTATAGCTGGGAGTATTATTAAAATGTCTTATTTTGATTCCTTTTTTTCCCTTCATTTTCATTCGAAAGGACAGGTCAGCTGTTGAGCCATTTTGAACAAGAGTCTTTCTTGCTCCTTCTTTTCCTTCCTAAGTACATGAAATAGCTAATATTAGCTTTCCAAGTGAAACTGAAACACTTGAACTTGAAGAAACAGGAATATTGCATCTCTCTCTGCAATTTATTACCCTGGCAAACACTAAACAAGTCTATGATCAAACAAAACTGTGATAATCCAGTCTTCTGGGAGATTTAATTGGCATACTACACTCTTTATTTTTTCTACAAAATGTCCTGAATTACAGACATTCAAGAGTTGGGGCTTAATCGGCAGATAGAGCTTCTTATTATTACACAGAAATGCAGGAGAATTATATTTGAGACTATCCTTGAAGTAAAAGAAGATCTCTCTGTAATGAGATTTCCAAAAATACTGTAGGGAATTCTCTACAGTGGAAGTACTTTCTTCTTGGGTCATTACATTGCCATAAGTCTTAATTTTCCAGGCATTTTACTCATTCTCCTTATGTGCCATGCTTTTTGTCAGGGTTCAGATCTGGAAATACCATTGTCTTTTCAAATCTGGAGCTTAAAACTGAACCATGCATTCAAGCAGATTAATAGAGACAATGCATCAACGGTAGGATTGGCCTTTCGCTGTTAGAAAAAGAAAACAAACCAACCAAACAAACAAACAGAAGAAAGGTTGAAAAACAGCTTTTCTGTGTTTTGCAAAGTAAACCAAAGACTAAAGGAGAAGGACCTGCAAGATGAAAACTGATTTTTTATTTTTTATTTTTTTTTAAGGAATATGTAGAGAAATCTAATTATGGAAAACAGGTATCAGCTAGAAACATAGGACTGAAGAAGACATATTGGGTCTTCTATTCCAACTTACAGATAGCACATCATGTAAACCCTTTTATAGAATTATTGGGCTCTATCTGAAAACCATTTAGAGTAATTTTTATTTTAGGTACCTTTAGGACATCATCAGAGTCTTACTGCTTGGTAGAGCAGTGAGTTAGGAATGGCCTTCCAGTTTCCAGAAAAATCTAGTAACTGACAACTTATTTCCAGTTCCTAAACTGGGAATAATCAATATAATGTTTCATCTGAAATAGCTCTCTTTTTGTCCTAGTATTGCTAATGGTTTATGGGTAAACATATCTATTTTGGGAAATCATCCGAGGAAAACAACTGAAGAAGGGTTGATAGCAGGAGTATTAGTTGATGACCATGGGATCACCACTGTTTTAGAGCCACAAAATTGCAAATTTGCAAAACGAGGGATGAGAGCCAGCAATAGCAAACTATTCATAACAGTACAGGTTGGCAATGGCTACAGTTCCTGTTGCCATCATTCAAGCATTAAATGAAGCTAAAAGAAGTATACTAAAGGAAGTAAAAGCAGAGGAAAAGCAGCAGGCATGATCTGCTTTTACTGAGAACATTAGAAAGGGAGAAGAAAGAGTTAAACTAAAAGGCAATATTGGTCCAAGTAATAGTAGTGTGAAATCGGTCCTGAATGTCTTCAGTGTGGGCAAAAAAAAAGGAAGTTATGAATTGGTTGGTCACAGAAAACCATGAATAGTCTTCTAGTTGGGACAGTAGAGTGAAAACCAACCTGCTTTTAACAAACTTCAGACACTTTACACCTCCTGGCAAACTCCATCCCAGCTTGACTTTAAAATGTTATCTTGTTACCATACCTTTTTTCTATTATTTATATGCTTCTGATTGTACATATTGTTATGCATGCATTAATCTCATTTTTGGAAGGCCTCTTCTCTTTATCTGTGACACAGATCACTGTTAAATATAACACTTGACTTGGAAAAGCTTCAGGCCTCAAGTTCTTGAGCTCAGGTTAACTCCATTCAAGGTTTTCAACTCAACTAACTTTACTACTCAATTATCATACCAAAAGAGATTCTTCTGAAATCCCAAACCTTACCTACTGTCCTACTTTTGTATATTTTCCCTTTAATTTAAACTTTTTAATTAACTCCATGTTAATTAACTACTTAAAGATATTTTCTCCAAAAGTACTTCTGGGGGATACTTGATTAAGAAACACATCTAGGAATACAGGGTACTTTTGGCCATTAGTTGCATTTGTTCTCCAATGTATACCCTGAGAATTAAAATTTCTCAGTGTCATGACTGTTGAGAATAGTGTTTCCCTCCATTAATTTTACAGATAACTCTATCTATAGACACATCCATATCTGATTCCCAGGGAGTAGAGAAAACTTCTATCATTTACTGCCCCAATGGAATGTCACTAGCCTTTCAAAAAGTAACGTCTGTTTCCTGTTCTCTGTCACTAGTTCAGGATTGTCTACTTTGCTGTACAGGTTTACCCATTAAACTGTAAAATGAGCTAAAAAAAATTTAAATGGGTCTAGGACAGTAATTTAACTGCCATGGTACTTCAGTGTCTCACTAACAAGCAAAAAATTTGAAATAGGAAGCTAGTAGTGTCCAAAATTTTCAGATAGGGAAAACCAAGGCAGATTGATCAGATGTTTATCCAAGGTCATATTGGAAGTTGATATAGAAGTATAAAAATATTCACTGCAGTTTTCTTGTATCTCCAGTGCCATGCTTTAATCAGAATACCCGCCTGCCCTCCATCTGCCTTCAAATCAAAGTGTAGAAATACTACAGGACTGTTCAAATGGCAATAGGAAAAGAAGACCCCCAATACGCAATGGCCTGTCAAACTTCGTGACAGTTCACCCTTCACTTTTTCCAGGTAGTTATTGTCACAGCCATCTGTATGCTGATTTGTTTAAAACATTGTTTGTAGAATATGCAACCGAGCATCTGATCCATAATGTACACATCTAAGTTCTTTGAGCTCTTTGAACATTAGAGAAAAGCAACCATTTGTGACTTTTTAATTGGTGTCAGTTGGTTGTTACTACATGACATATGTTACAAGGGCTTCCTGCTGAAGGTAGGTGTATAGAATGTCACTTCACATTTTTTGCAAGTAGCCAGTATCTCATCAGTTTTGCATAGCACATCATTAGCAACATCACACAGTATGACAGTATATTGTGTCTAAATGTGAAATGCCAATTACTAACTGAAAATATATTATTTTTAGGTTGGAAGGCAATTTCTGTATCATAATGTAGGTTCCTGAAACAAAATGATTCTGTGCTCTATCACAAAATTGCAAGCTGACAGATTCTATAGAGGAATTTTTTACATTTATTCACATTACCAACACATTGCACATTACCAAAACATTTCTCTCCCACTTGTTTTGGCCCAGGGTCCTCTTAATACTGTATGAGTGCTAGGAAGCTGTTTTCAAGAAAAAACTGTAGAAACAGATTTTTGTTTTAAAGACTATTTTTCAGATACCACATTTCCATGCCTTTTTGAAGTTGAAGAAGAAGTTGATTGAAGAACATTACAATTTGTTAGTTCTTATTTTAGAATTTTATAAATTTTTAAAAGAGGTACAGTTATGATTCATACTATTTCTACTTTTCTCTGCCCTCAGACAGTGAGAACACATGGTCTCCCACTCCTATTAATTTGAAGAGTAAGAATAGGTTCTTTGATTTTAAGACCAAGTGAGTCTGTTTATCCTCAGGGAAGAATAAGACATGATGTGAAATCCGGGATTCACTGAAAGCACTGGCAATAACTTCTGCAGAGCTGGGATCTCTCCTATTATTCTGTATGTAGAATTCTATTTTTAAATATACAGGAGGTTCCTGAATACATCTCAGGCTTTAAATTCAACCAGCCTTTTCTATATCACAGCTCACTTCTGTTACTGGATGATTTTGAACCAAGACATATGTTTGCAACCATTAGTAAAGTCTTTGTGAAATAAAGTAAATATTCAGATTGAAAAGTCCACTAACTCAACAGAGGGATAGACTGAAAATCTTATTATAAATAAAATTACAACTGCTATAATTTATATATAACTTATATATATATGTGTGTGTGTTATATATACATGCAGGCATATAGACTTAAAATTCCTAGCCATAAAGAACTTACAAACCAAAATCAATTTATATAAAACTTAACTATAAAAGTTTCTCTAAGTTTACAGAATTTTAATTACAAATTCTATATTTTAAAGAAAACAGCATCAAGGCAACTTACCTCTTTCTCTGTATTTAAAAACATAGGTGACATCTATATTAAAAAAAACTTGGGAACAGGGAAATACTGGGGGTTACATGAACTGATTTTCTGTAAGAATTAAAATTACCTTTTTATTTGAAATGAGTCACCAGAAGGTGATATCCAGATAGGATCTGTAGAAGTAGGATTGATTCTCATGACATCTCACAGGTGTAACCAAGACTCTTTAAGGTGATTTTCCCTGGATGTAAATGATGAAACTGACCTTATGCTAACCAGAATATCAAAGATCAAATAACCTTTCTGAATGAGCTGTTGGCTAAACCAAATTGCATTAAACCACACTCAGATCAGGAATGTGGCAATTTGTGACCAAATTCCAGCTTTCTGTTTTGAGAGATCAAAAATACTAAGGGTACTCCAAGAAAGCAGCATCCTGCATTGCTTTCAAGCGTAAAAACATTAGTGTGAAACATAAACAAGGTCTTTCACAGGGACAAGAGATGAGTTTTAAAACCAAATGACATTGCAAGGCTCTGCCCCACTAGAAAATTGAACAACAATAGACTACTTATATTAATCCTTTTCCTTTTTCTGAGGCCAAAATATATTTGTAAAAGTGCAGTCAGAAAACCTGGGAAAGGCTAGTCCAGTACACAGTCAGGGAAAGCCAGAGCTGCAAAGTGCTAGCCTTGGAATGCCTCAAAATGTACTCAGATTAAATGCACATGATGTCTTCTTTAAAATACACACTGGGGAAGATTACACAGAAAAAAAAAAAAATAACATTAAAAAAGTACTTGTCTGGTGCTTAGATGCAACTTCCTACCTTACAAGTAGCAGAACCAAATGAGAAAAAAAAAAAAGCAAAAAACAAAAAAACAACAACAACAAAAAACCAAGGAAAAGTCCTGGAGTACTCTGTTTCTTTTTGAATCCTTTGATACCTTCTGATACCTCACACTTGGTTGCTCTTTAAATTTCTCTCTCCCCAGTCTGCTACTGCTGAGGCAATTATCCCAGGACAGTCCCTCCTGCAGATGTTGCAAGGGCTACCTTTGACCCATCAGCACACTTGTAGCCGCCTAACTAGCCTCCCCAGACTGGGGAAATAGAGACCTTGCCAAGTTGCCCATAGATCTGGAGGGGTTTGGGCCTCTGTCTGCCAGGACAAAGCATGAAAATGACTGCAATCAAGATATTGGTACATGCTGAAAATCTCTTTGCAACTGGAATTCAAGATCACACTCTTCAGCAACAGCATATGATATCTCTCAGGTTAACAGCTTGTCTTCCTTGCAACATCCCACTGGGACCATTCTCCCTCTTCTCCCATTATTATCCATTGCCTCTAATAATCTGCCCACTTGTAGCTCCAGGTGAGCTCTTCCTTAGCCTGGCAGAAATCATAAGGCCAGACCATGAAGGAAGGTAGAGCATACCCTTTACACTTTGGGTTGTTGATTTGTGCAGCACTTGTGAAGAACATTTAGGATTAAATGAACACTCCTAAACCACAGGCACTGACACAATGAAATATCAAAATGAGACACTGGGCATATACGTTTTGCCTGTCTGACTGGAATCATTTGCATAGGTTGCAAGTGTGTTATAGGAAACCAGAAGGCACATCACTGCACTAGGAGTCTGAGAAATCAGAATGTTAATGTGAGATGTTGAGTAAGGTCCAACCTGAGGAATATTTCCTGCCTATGCCTTTGGCTTCTCTTCCATCATTATCATTTTAGTGTTGTTCTCTTTAATCCTCTTGATCCTCCTCTGCCACACTATGCACTATAAACAGATTCTCTGAAGTCTTGCCATTGCTTGTGATTGGATGTTCAAAGAGACTCAGCTTAGTTCTTGGAGCAGGTCCCAAGGAAGGCCATGCTCTTCTCCGTATTAGCTCAGGTAACGGGGATACACAATCAAGCTACAGAACTGCCTCACAGTCAAGTGTCAGTATGTTATTGTCAAATGGTGACAGCTGACTCTTCTTCTAGGGAAAGGTAGCCTGCAGCTGGGGGATTAGTGTTATATTGACCTGATTAGTGGTTGTCTCAGCTGGACTATGGTCTTGCAACAAAGAATACCATCTCAAGTCCTGGCTTCCCTGGATATAATATTGGGCCATATTATAACCTTCCTTCATGTTCTCTACCTTAACCTGGTACTGATCATTGACTGTCTATAACTGTGCTGCATCAAAAAGACAACACTTTAAAGATTCACTTGTAGGAAGAAATAGACAGGGTCATCAAAGCCATCATTGTTAACACAGTGATTGGTTGTACTGCTGCATCAGCAGAATCTACAAGACCTGTGTAAATATTCAACTCTGTCTTCATATGGAAAGAAGTTTCTTACAGCTAAAAAAAACGTTTCCACGAGGTTGAAATTATGTTTGCATCTCATGAATCCTTCCCAACATTATTAATGGCAGTTAGAAAAGAAGGGACTAAAAATAACAGATAAATGAGGTTTTATTTAATTTATTCATGACAGTAGAATGACAGTAGACATCATCTCTTGAAAGAACATTTGTTATAGATTCCTTATAGAATTAAGGAATGGTTAAAAATTGTTCTCATATATTGATCTTTTGTGAAGAGATCTAAACTGTGAGAAGATATTTGAATGCACATTTAATAAAAGTATTATACCTTTTTTAATATTGTATTTGAAGGAAGCAGACATAGGAGAATTTATTTAAATCACAGTCTTATACAAGAGGTTATGGATTCTGCAAATAGGGAAGTCCAGGAGAGAATTAAAGGTCCTTATCAATGTAGTAAAGTCTTTGGAACATGATGTAGGCCAAAGACTGTAACTTTGTCATCATATGACACTCTTATTCAAGAAAAACATATAAATATGTTAATGAAACATTGATTTTTTTTTTTCAAGGAAATATTCATTATTTTCAGTCTCATTGCGGTCCGTTTCAGACATGGACAATACATTGAACTGCCTTCATGACCCAAGGCTTCTGAAAGATATTTAGAGCTCAGTGCTGACTTAGATAAAGTCATCAGAAATAAAGAGCTTATTCTGCACATCTGAGAAAGGTCAGTTATCAGAAAAAGTCTCTCTCCTCCTTTGCTTTGAAGGTAATGCCATGAAACCAGTCAGCAGTTAAGAAACTTAAATAATTTCCTTTTTTTTTTTTTAACAATTATTCCTTAATTCATAACCCACTAATGACATTAAACTGTAGTCATAAGCATAGAGCTTGGGGAAGGGAAGAGGCAAAATAGCTAAAATTCAGAAAAGGAATGTTGACATCACCAATTCAGTCTCAGAGGCAGACACAGCAGAAGATTGGATTTCCCAACTGCATAGTCAGATTACACCACTCCCTTTATTCTGAAAAGCTTTGTGACAGCCTTCTGCAGGTTTTGAGCCCCTCACTACAAGACATTAAGATGCTGGAGCACATCCAAAGAAGGGCAACAAAGCTGGTGAAAGGTCTGGAGAACAAGTCTTATGAGTGGCTGAGGGAACTGGGGTTGTTTAGCCTGGAGAAAGAGGAGACATAATCACTCTACAACTGCATGAAAGGAAGTTGTAGTGAAGTAGATGACAGTCTCTTCTCACAAATAACAAGTGATAGGACAAGAGGAAATGGCATCAAATTGCAGCAGGGATGTTTAGATTGGATATTAGGAAAAATTTCTTCACTGAAGAAATTAATCAAGCATTGGAACAGGCTTCTCATGGAAGTGGCTGAGTCAGCATCCCTAGAGATATTTAAAAAAACATGTAGATGTGGCACTTAGGGACTTGGTTTAGTGGTGGACTTGATAGTGTTAGGTTAATGGTTGGACTTGGTGATCTTAAAGGTCTTTTCCAACCTAAATGATTCTATGACTCTATGTTCTCCAACTCTTTCCAGGAAACAGTATTGCCTGCAGCAATGGAGAGCTGCAAATGGCCATGGTAATGCAAGGGATGTGGAGCCACCAACTGTGGCCCAAGCAACGGGCATACTTTATTTCAATATCAGAACCTCACACTGCTATCACAGGGGCTTCAGAAGTAGATTTCTTCTCTACTTTGAAGTTATTTAGTTTTTCCACTTACAGAGTGTAACTCCCATTTTTTTCTTATTTACATCTCTCCTAATTCACACTGTCATTCCCAGTCTATGGTAGCTGCAGAATGAATAAGCTGCCTGACATCTTTAAAGATAAGGTATTAAGAATGAAAAGAATTCACTAGAAAACTAGAAATTCTTGTTCTGAGGTGGGACTGTTAGTCTTAATTATGTGTATTTGGTTTTGATGGTGCCACGAGGAGAATTTGAAATGTCTAGGGAGATTACAAGTAACAATCTTTTAATGGCCCTCTAACATTTAAAAGGTCTGAGAGAGCTGTTAGATTATATTTTTTAATAAAATTATTTTTATCTTTGATGGATTATTTTCACTTTTTTCTGACATTAATATAGAAACAAATAGTTCCTATTCCAAATAACCTTGCTACAGCAGAGCAAATATCTGTAAACACCACCACAAAACACCTATGAGAAGTGTTAAGACATTAGATCCAACCCATAAGATGTAGCTCTGCAGCACTAAACTTTCATATGACTGTTACACCTATGTAATTGTACCTCTAAACAGTCAAGCATCACCCAAGACTTTTCTGCTGAGTTCTTCCACAGCTTGTCTGGAGCACATTGGTGACAGAACTTGGCTCCACTGTCCTCTGAACTCCCTTCATGGGTATAGCTTGGAGTGGGGAAATCACTCCCTCTACCAAAGTATTTTTTTGCTTTCCCTATTAAATCCATTATGAATTTTACCTCCATTTCATGCTGTGCCTACATAAAGTGAAGAAAATTCCTGTCCTTGCTAGAACTTGCTAGTCTTAAAACTGTAGAGTCTGTGCTTACGCTATATCTCTGGAAGCTGCATGATGTAGATAATATTGTTGACCTGCCTAATGCTGTTAAATGGTCCCTCCTAGTCTGTTTACAGTTTTCCTGCCAAGCTGGGATCAGAACTATGACCTTTTGCCCCACCTCATATGTCTAAGCCTTAACTTGTCAATCATACCAGATTTTCTGCTTTTGCTGTGTTTCAGCAAGGTTATTATGGTGCACTAAGGCCATAAACCCACTTACTCTCTTGTGGAAGTCCAGCACATATGGTACTGCTGACTTCTCTGATGCTTCCAGCATGATTTTCTGCTTGTCCCTCGCAAGATTGAGGAGCTCTCTTACCCTCTTGCAAACAGGAGCATGTCAGCATAAGCCCCATGGTCTCTTCTGAGACCCCTTGACAGAGATTGCTATAGCTGTTTGTCTTCTTATCCCTACTTTTGGCTTTGTGAGTCTTAATATGACTTTGGCTGTCCAAGTAGACCTCTGAAAACCCCTCCCCATTTTCTTGTCCTCACATTGCTGGTAATAATATAGGAAGATCTAGAAACTTCAGTCCCAAAATCAATTCCAGAGTACCTGGAGGGTTCTCAGAAACATTTGTGTTCTGTTTGTACGTTTCCTGATTAATTTTCTTCTTAACCCATCTCAAAGGGCCATCTCATTAGATTACTATATAATTCAGAATATGCTTAAGAAGATACAAAATATTTTGGTTTGAAATACAGTAGAAATTACTCAACAAAACAGCACCTAATATTATCTGTGATTAAAAATAGGTTAAATGGGAAGCTGAAGAGCAAACAAATTGGTAAAGAGGCCTAATAAAATTTTAGCTGGTCACTTGTTCTGTCTCTAACAGCAGACAGTACCAGATGAGGCAGAGCATATTTCAACACATTGTGATGTATAATTAAACTTTGTTTATATGAAGTCTTTTTATAGCTCATATCACAATACAGAAGGAATTTTAAAAAAAAAAATCTTAATATTTTCTTTTTTTTATTGCTTTCAATAAATTTTACCTCAACTAAAGAAGTAGCCTTGTTTGTAGCCTTGAAAGATTTTTTTTAGGTGGAAAGTTAATTGAAATTAGTACCATCAGAGAGAAATGTAAGGCAGAAGAACTCTTTCATAAAGGCCACATATCCTTCTTGGATATTGGAGTCATTTCTTTTCTGTTTATTTTAATCTTGTCTTCCAAATAGGTATTTAAAAATAGGTAGTACACATTGTACTAATATCTTGGAGAAAAGAAATACCAGAAAAATCCCACAAAATAGGAATGTTTCTGTCATATATCATATGAGTTTTTTACACTTCTGAACAAGAAAATTCTATCTTACTCATTGTGTCTTGTATGAACCTATGAGGGTTCCAGTACTAAATGCTAACTATATTTAACTTTATTTCTGTGTTTTATTTTTAGGGGCAATGCATTTTATTTATCTTAAGAGTTTTTTAAGGTTCTGTTTTGTACAGATGCTTAGGAAGAATCACATCAATACTTTTAATCTTCTAATTACATAGCTTAATTTCACATCTGGAAGTTTTACTGTGCAATCATTGAAATAAATTTTTAGTCTGAAGAGAAAAGAGAGATCTTATTCAGCATTAAATCAGACTGACATGGTAACATTTGGATTAATGAATTTTTTGTTAATTTTAGAAGACATACTTTCTAAAGTAATTTAAGGTTTCTGTGTTTGTTGATATTGCTTTTTAATGTGACAACTGTGACATGCATTTCCACAACAGATGGATTAATGTCATTTTTTTTTAAATTACTTCACCTAGACAGGTGTTTCCTGTATAAGTTTGACATGAAATTAAACATTGCTCCAGATGTTCTGTTTGTAGCAGAGCTAGTTAATTTTATTAGAACATTTAATCACAGATCAACGGTGTAATAGAAATGCATTCTATGTGAAGCAGAAATTTAACAGAACTTCCTAATGTGGAAGAATCTACATATGGGAGTGAGCTACACAGTTTCTTAGGTGAATCCCATAAATATATTGATGTGGCATACTACATTTTCTAAGGTTAGACCTGAAGTCATGTTATTTGCTTGCCTAAAAGAATTTTCACACAGGATAGTTATTTTTGATGGGCATATATTGATAGCATATACTCTTCCTGATGTTTACCAACATAAATGCCATCTCACTAACCTAACATAAAGTTTTTAAAAAAGTGTACTAGCAATTATAAGACATTTGTTATTTTTGAGTGTGGGGAGTCCTGCACTGTTTTAATGCTTGGTACCCTTCTGTTAATCTAGAGTCACAAGTAATTGCTCTGCTTGCAATGTATGCACTAAGATCTTTTATGTCAAACTTAAATATCATTACAAGCTTAGCTATTCTTCCTTAGCTTAGCTATCTTCTAATTAAGATTAGCTATAGATTTCCCATTAATTATTACATCAGATTTATTCATCATTAATATATTAGATCTCTGTGTTCTGTCACAGACCTCTTGGGCCTCATGAAACAGGTGAGGAAAAAGCTTGAAGGTAGCCCTGGTGATTCCAGGGTAAATGTAAAAATATGCATAATTTTTTTACTTTGAAATATTAGTTTATGTATATGGACTAATAACAACTTAAACCTCTGTGATGATTGATGTTTTTTGTTGGCCCGTCACCTCATTGTATAGAAGTTTGTTTTAATGAGTTTCTCTAATGAATATTTTATATTGATACTTGGATGAATGGCATATGGTAAATGCAAGGTAAATTACAGCTCTTTAAATAAATATTTTTCATAAATTATTTATTTTGTGATGCCTATATTGGTTAGATGTCATGTCAGATGAAGACTGGAAATTATTTACTCTAATACTTCTTTGAGAGTTGAAAAAGTAAAAGACTTTCAATTATTAACAAGCTTACAATATACTCGTGTTATTTATGGGAAACTACCATAAATTGTGTAAGATTACAATTTTGTGAGGACAGTTTTATTTGTATCATGCAAAACAGAATAATCTCTTGTGTCTTTACAAGAAATTTTATTTATTCATACAAAAATATTGTGCTGTTCCTGCTAAAACCTATTTTGATGAATTTCTGGCTTCTGAAGAATTATGAGTTCTTGTCAACTGTCATTATTTCCATGATAAGTCCCTGCTTATTTTTATAAAAAAATTAAAGTTAAAAATCAACAAGAATATTCATAGTGGATTGAGTGTCCTTGTTTTGTGCTGGAGTCCAGGACTCACAAATGAAGCTGCAGAACATAGCTATTTCAATGCTTGGTAATGACCCAGCTCAAGATCCCCAATTATTCCCACTGTTACTATTCTCACTGAAATTAGAGAAAGCTGAGAGCATTTTAGCATCTTTCAGAATGGAACCATTTTTTCCTTCAGATATGACAATGCCTGCCTTTTATAAACAAACCATACATGTGCAAGACAGCCACTGGAAATCAAGAACAAAACTGCAAAAGTCTCTAGATACTGTAATCTTTACATATCTCATGTTAGATATTAATACAGTCTGATTGTGTCCACCTGAAGTGGACACAAACAACAGTTTGGCAAAAAATGAGAGATTCTAACTTTAGACATCACCTACTATGCATGCACCTTCTATAACAGGAGCCAATTTCATAAACTATATTCCATGTGCTTTCTAGGATAAACAGAACAGAGTCTTCAAAAAGTGTAAGTAAATTACATCTGTTTTCAAGAGATTTTTATACATCTTTAACCTAAATTTTTAATCCAGAGCATAATTCTGATGTGAAAGGTTTTCTCATATACTCATATATACATATACAGTGATCTGTTTTGCACACTGCTCAGGATGGTAGATAAATGCATGATCTGGTCTTTAGTTAATAAAATATTTTGAAAGTACTAACATATAATCGCTTTTACATAAATCTTTAAGGAATTGTCTATGAAAATGATACATAGTGGATAAGGATCATACAAAGTCAAAGTGTTAAGGCACTTCATGTCATGTGGTAGCGCTCTCATTGAGGTGAATGGCATGTCACATTGTTTTTTCAGTTGAGTTGGGTCTTAGTCTAGTGGCCAGTTCAAAACTGAATGGGTTTATTATGCTTTACAATTTTCCTCAAGGAAAGCTCATGTTCATTTGTTAGGGACACTTCTGTTACAACTAGAATTTTGAGTTGACGTAACTAAATTTCCCAATAACTATAATTAAGATAGTAGGTACACTTCCTGTTGCAATAGGACTCCTCACTTCAGGGCCATATTGGATTATAAATCATGTAGAAAAAGAAAAAAAAATCAGGCATATTTTAAAATAGTCTTAATATTCTTCCAATATTCATCTGTGATCCTGTGTGGTTTAACAGGACTAAACCACATGAGAATAACATTTTCATGTCTCCTTCAGAAAAATGGTAC
>NW_010317232.1:0-10000 GCF_000700745.2 Antrostomus carolinensis | reverse complement strand
TGTACATTCAGAATGACCAATGACTAAAAATTATCACCTTAGCTAAAAAAATAAATACTTCTCATTCATGGGTTACTGGATCACTGAGGTCTGTCTGTTTGGATATAACACCGGCAGCTTCAAGACCTGTTAATATTTTGATCGTTATTTTGTCAATTAAAATAAATGTGAGTGCTGAAGTTACTGCTTTGTAAAATATATCATAGATATGGGTCCATTCAACTCATTGCTATACTATGAAACCCATAACAGGAATTGCTGTTACTGAGATGGGAAAGCAGAGCTGAACAGTTTCAGACATTGTTTTATTATTTGAGACTGTCTCTTACCAGCTCACTATTTCTGCCCAATATGGAACCTATACTTAGACATTTTTCCCTCTGGATTTTGTAGCCATTTAATTCACAAAATTGCACAGAACCAGTAATTTTTCTGCTGATAATGTATAGACCTTATTAATTGGTAAATCTGGATTATTTTGTCCACACTTAGTCTTTCATTCTGACCCTGTGATCCTTAAGCATAAACTGGCTATTAAAAGTCATTTCATAATTCCATCTGAAACTTCTTTTGTCACTTTCAAAGTGACAAGAACAAGAACAAGATTGCCATCTTCCCTGTACCTCATGCCCATAATCTGACCACATTCACCATTCACCATTTCCAGCCTTACTTTAGATTTTTCCCCCACTGTATATTTTCAGAATAACCTATAAAATGATATTTCCTATCCCTGCCCCCCCAAAAAAAGCCAACAAACAACACCCCCACAAAAACAAACAAACAAACAAACAAACTCTTCCCCAAGCTTCATTTTGCTGTTCTTCTCAAAACCTGATAGATGCATTCTTGTCCAACTTGTAACCAAGGATGCTAGACTGCACCTTAACAAGATTACCCCTCCATTCCATATTACAGTTACACATAAGCCATTATTGGTTTCAAAACTTTCTCCGGACTATGCCTTTCTTACCTGACTTCTCCTATTCACTAATGAGAGATTGACTTCTACTTCCCAACAACCCATTATATTTGTTCTCTTTGGCTGTTTGTTACATTTTCTGTCATCTTTCTTCCACTTATTCATGCTACTTGGGAGGTGCCTCCTCTAGCCATAAGTAAATACCAAATGTCTTTGAAAGTTGTCTTTTAAAATTTTAAATAATTAAAAAAAAAAATAATAATGTTGACAACAGGCTGCAAGTATCCTGAGGTCATAGTCCATTATGCTGACAAATTCTATTCTCCACCCCTCCTTTGTGTAAATCTTATCTGCTATGTTTTTTTATAAGATGTTTGGATGAAGGGGAGGGCATTGTTTTGCTATATGTTTACGTAGTACTCAGCATAATAGTGTCCTGGGCTATGATTTGGGCTGCCAGGTACTCTGGTAATGTAAATAATACATATAAGTGGAGCACATGCTCCTTGGGCACAGACCACATGTGAGGTAAATAGGATTACATCCTGCAGGTTAAAACTAGCCTACTATGGTAATACAAAAATGTACACCAGCCATATGACCCAAGGGGATCTTCTTGACTGCCTCTTGATAACACAGGTTACAGAGCAGTTGTTTGACCAAAGGAGAACTAAGCCGTTCTTGAATTTCACACCTTAAAACATCAGTGCTACTGAGGCAGGAGAAATTTCCCGTTAAATGATTCACAGACTTAATCCCTTTGATATTCGATTGGCTGACCACAACTTAGCACAGCATGCTGCTGGAATACATCTTTAACTCTGATTCCCAGAAAGATCTCATTCCCACAGGAATTCTGGTGCAGAGACTGGGATTAAAACCAGATCTCACTGGGATGGGAGGAAGGTACAAGACTGAGACTGGCAAGATCTGGTTTATAAACTTCTGTCTCTGTTGCATTTTAGAAGTTTTTCTTTGTGTTAGTCTTGGAAAAACTATTTAATTCCTCAATGTTTTAGTTCTTCATCTGTGAGTCAGTGCTGATAGTTTTTCATTCTCTCTCCATGTGCCTTTACTGTTCATCAGGCTGCAAGCCATTCAAAATAGAAGCTACTAGGCCCTGAATGCTTATCTGTCCAAAGATGAAGCCTCTATGGTCTATAAAAATGCATATGTTGAGGATATAAATAGAGCTGAGGAAAATAATTTCATTCTTCTAAATATAGGCACAAATTAAGGGGAACAGAAAATGTGTCTCAGAACAAAAAAAAAAAAAAAAAACTTAAAAAAACCCTAAAAAAACCCCAATGAAACAAATTCAAAAAAAAAAAAAAAAACTTAAAAAACCTAAAAAAACCCCAATGAAACAAATCAAAAATCCAGAAAAAATTCTGAAGAAGGAGAAAAAAAAAATAGCATTTATAGTGTAACTGTATGGACTTTCAGTATTGTCAGTACTGAAAAAGAGAAGTTTTCCCTATGAATTGCTAGAGGATAGGACACGAATGCTACAAAATCCAATTCTACATAGAACTTCAGAGGAAATCTTCTGACTTTTTGTCCTTTTGTAACACTTCCATTGTGCCAGCTTCAGCTTTCAACAAAGTCAAGGGGTTTTTACTAGCAACCATTAACTTCCTACATAAATATTTGCTATGGGCAAAACCAGCTAGTTAAAAATCACCCCTGAAAGTATGGCTGAACTCCCCAAACTTTCCTGTGGCCATAAGCAAACAAACCTGACTGTTAAAAAAGAAAACCAAACAAATCCAAGACTAGATTAAAAACAAGGAGTCATAAGACTTCAGAGCACTACCACATTTCACACTGGCTATGCTGTTAAACTACTGTCTGAGACCTCTCTTGCCATTGACATTGTCAACCCCAAGCCTCAAATGTGGAGCCACCCAGCCTAGTCCTTGGTGCCTCTCAGGCAGAGCGGCAAACTTTACAGCACAGTCAAGGTTGTGTGGGGAGCTTCTCCTAATTGCATTGCAGGGATGAGTTGCTGAGATCTGTTTCCATCCTTGGGAAGTATGAGTTTACAGGGCTGCTGGCAAGCTGAGACTGCTGCCTGCTGCATCCCAGGAATGGAGGCAGGGAGGAGCCCTTATACACGTGGGCTCTGGTCTTACACAGTAAGTAGCAATTAACTGCATAGCCTTCCAGCTGAGGCAGAAACCCAAAGTGCACTTTTCTCTTCCAGTCTTCGGAAGCAACAAGCACTAAATTCACATGGGTAGTATGCTGTTACCTGTCTCCTCCCAGAGCAAAAGATGAGCACTTACAGCTGGGAGGTCATACCGTTAGCTGCTTCTTCTCCTTTGAGACTAGTGTGTCACAATATTGCAAGGTAACAGGCACTTGCCTTAGCGCTACTAATTACTACCTATCAAGGAATATTGGTGAAGGCTTTTTGAGTGGTTTTGGTGTTTTTTTCTCCTCCCTTCCACTTCCTCAGTGGGCTTCAGTGACCCCAAGTACTAAGCTAAAGGGTGCTGGTGCCTTCCAGCAGAGTTGTACTTGCTTGGTCTCTGGCGAGAGGCAGCAAGGTCCAAACATGTGAAAGATGTTATAAGAGTCAGTGCTTCCTGCTTCTCAGATTCTGGCACCTGATACCTCACGGCTGAAACTGAGGTATATGAATGCAGCAGGCCAGCTGATTTGCCAGGCTTGAAGGCAAAGTCTCTTTCCCAAGTAACACATTCAAAGTCCATGTAGCTAATAATGAAAGACTTTAAAACACTGATTGAGTAAATATCTGTGCCTGTATAATTAATCATTTTCTCTACAACATGACAAGCAATGAATGGATTCACAATGGGCTTCTGTTAGAGATATCACAAATTTCGCCATCACTGTGGAATATTCCTGCAACCCTGACATATTGTATCTTATAATCCATATTATTTTTAACATTAATACTGAGACAGTAGACCAGTCTTTGTCATTCTTCATCTAAAGGCTCTGAAGATAATTATTAAAATACATCTGCGTGAAGATAAAATCTTATATTGCACAACCCGGTGATGGGCTATATAAACTGGATGAAAATGCTTCCCATAAATATTACACTGTTTCCCCTTTTTGTATAGATAAAAGCACTTTTCAAACCATATTGGTTTTAGATGGTTAAAGAAGACAAAGGTAAAAGGATAATATCACACAGTCATTGGCAGAGTTGGGAATGTAAATCTGACTCTGTTTTATACTCATTTGAGTTGATCACAGCTTCTTTGATCATTTCAATCCAAGGATAGCATACACAGATATTACATTTTAACTGGGGAAAGTACCTCTGAACTGTACCTTTTGTGTTACTGCTGCACAAAGAGAAACAGTCAAGGGAGACCGGCACTTGAATCAGTACCTCCTTTGCAGGTACTATCTGAGCTTCTTTTACCATCTACCTCTCTAAAGGCAAACATGCAAAAAAAGGCAAAACTACTACATAACCCAAGTATATTTGTCTTAGCTTCTTTGATTTTGTGAATAGTTCAGCCTTGTTAATCAAGATCATCCTCCCTCGGGTCATGTACTGAAGCCATATGTCGTAATTTGGAATGCCTGAAGAAGACAAAGAGATTTTTAAACCATACAGACAAAACACCTCTTAGGCAAATCAAGAAATGCTTCTATATCTGCATGTGTTGGTCTGATACAGTTGAAGTGTTTAGTGATGTCATCTGTCATGTCACCTAAGGCACTGCTGATATATTTTAGGAATACCGAAATCTAATTCTCTAAATTGTAATTATTTTTGCTTTCTTTGAGCATCCTTATATCTTCTCTCAGAAACTCCTTAAATAACAAAGGAATCACATACCTGGATGTAAAATATTTTTCATATTTTTGTGCTTTTAAAAAACCAGCAGGCTTTGATATAAATCCTATCAGCCTTGGCTCTGTGAGTTCCAGAGATATTTATCTCAACATGTCTTGAAGTCATACCACTGGAACATCTTTCCTCCATGGAAAAAGCAAAGCATGGAAGTCTGGGCTGAAAAAGACAGAGTCTACTGCATGCTGCCACCACTTTTCTCTGTATTATATCACCAGGTACTAACATAGGATTTTGGTAGTTAAAAAATAATAAGCCTACAACAGCACACTTACCCTAATCATACAAATGCAAAAACTGTTCCCTATTTCAGTCTTTCCAAGTATTTCTAGTCAGTGATTATAGCCGTCTTGGGTGGAAGAGCAGGGACAGTCAGTGATAGCAACTGCAGCATATATCTGACCACTGTCATGCTACTAACTGTGGCTTGGGTCAGAATGGTGGAAAATTACCAAAGCTGTTAAACAAAGAATATTAACTGCAGAAGTGAGCTGGTTGAAAGGACTAGAAATCAAAATACATTAATAAAGAAAAAGATAAGGGCAAGAACTAAGAGAAAGTTTTAGAAATGGTGTCATAGTCATTTCTTCAGATGTCCAACAGTGTCTAGATAGGATGCCATTTATGATGATATTTACTAGGAAAAAACACCAGGGGAGAGATGTGAATAATATTGGTGGACATTGTAATGAAATACAGCTCCAAAGCATATATAGAGAAATAAAGTAATGAAGCTGATTATCAAGCAATAAAAAGCAGTGGAAAGGCATCATTTGAGACTTACTGGTACTGCCGAGCTGATAGAGGAAAATTAAAAACAAACAAAAGGAACCTGAAAAAAAAACAAGAATGTATAACAACTGACTGAATAACAGGTGTCCTTCTTTTGTGTATGAGCAAGAGAGGGACATCAACCAGAGCCACAGGTGTAGCCTATGTGTGTTGTGTGTCATGTACAGACTAGACATCAAATATACATGATTTAGAATACACCATCTGACAGTGTTGGAGATTTTTTCCCCCCATTTTCAATTATCTTGGTCTGAACTGTGGGATTAAAATTTGACAGTAGACTATATCTTTTGAATCATACCATGCTATTTTTTTTTTCCCCTTGTATACTGATTGGACCTCTGTGTGTGTCAAAGGAGAGTTTGTTAACTATATTTGTTATCTTTTGCTTCCAAGAATAGCAAGCTGGTAGTAGTTGGTTGTAAGTATATCAGTGGTTGATTGGTTGAATTACATCTGTAGTTACTAGAAGTATAAACAAGCTGTATTCTTGCAAGGATGCACTTATGCTTCTGGTCTTCCCAAAAAGTATGTTCTTTATGAAGATTCATTAATAGGGAATGTCTTCCACCCTTTTTGGAAACCAAGAATTCCCCTCAAACTAGGGAAGACAATTCTCACTGCTAAACTGAGAAGGTTGAAGCACAGCATGGCAGACCAGTCAGTGGTATGCAACTCCTTGTCTATGGGATATACTGAAGCAGCATTACCAATGGCGAAAAATGTGCTCTGAGGTCAAGGTCTTAAAAGGTGACTATAGTACCTCCTTTCACTAGGCAAGGAAAAAAAAAAAATGTAGGTCTCATGTTTAAGCTATGTATTTTGTGTCCCTGTTCCAAATATGAACTTGCACAGCTATATCAGCTAAATCAAAAATCTGCATTTCATTTCATACTGCAAGACTTGGAAAACGTGTTACTACTCACCTTAAAAGACAAGTTTACGTACAATATCTCGAAAACTGTTTGACAACAGAAGGTCAGGTGTGACATATATTTGACATCCTAAAACCTCAAACTAGTAAAATGTGGAGGTCAAGCAAAGGTAAAATCAGAATAACCCTCTTGAGATTTTTATGGTGTATGATAGGACCACAAATAAACTTCAAGTCCTCCAGCTTCTAACATATCTGAACTTGACTGAAAGCTAAAGAGAACACTTATCTATTGATTTTCACATGTAAGCTAAATGGTAAAATAACCTTGACTCATTAAAGATGTCAGTGTTGTAGATGATTTGGATATCTTTGTCATTTGAAAATAACGTATGGATAATTTTCTCAAGTTGAATTATTCTTAAGTAATTTGCAATGCTGCAAAGCTTCAGCTTTTTCACCTTCACAATTACCCAGAATACTTCAGCATTAATCACAATATTCAGCAGTGGAAAGAAATGCTAATCTATTTAATCTGTATAGAGAAACATATTTCTTTTTATGCTTATAAGTTTTACAGTGGGTTGCTTATTGAGATTTTGGCAGTATGAGCACAAAAATAAAAACAGTATAAAAAGGAATATATTATTCAAAAATGCAAATTATTTTGAAAATAATAGGTCTGTTGTAAAATATCCAGAATGCCTTAAGAAATAGTGTCAGTGCTTGCGCATGTGTAGTGTAAATATTACCTAACTAGCCTGTCACATCTAGTCTGTGAGGAGACCAAGATTTTATTCTTAATTGGTTTTTTATTACTATCAAATAAAAATCTCCGTTCATAAAAAATTATTAGGGTTGTTTCACCAGAAATGTTGTGGTCTGGGATTGCACCTTTTCCTAAGTAAAGCTGCCATCTCTTTTCTTACTGAGAAATAATTAATCTTTCTCTACATTTGTCAGAATTATTTTAAATATGCATCTTGTTCTGTTCAGTTTCTAAAAGGATACAAGAGAGTTAGCCAATGATGAAAAAAAAAAAAATGTTCAGGCTGCATGGGATAATGAAACAGTAGGTTTCAATGCTAAAGAAAGTTTCCTTATAGGAAAAAATATGTGTTCAGACATTCATCAGTTGTGACACTGGTATTCATACTCTACATAAATAAACTTATGGGACAATTTACAATTTTCAAAGGATAAAAGTAGATGTTCCTTATCCTAAAGCCCTTATCCTAAAGCTTTAGAGCAGCTTATTCACCTGAAGTGGAAGATCTATAATGCCCTAAGTACGAATATGATACTGAGAGTGGATGGGCTTATGCAACAGTAACTTCAACATCCTAAACAGAATGTGATGTTTGTGCAACATTTTCTCTATATCTGGAGTATTTGAAATTTCTGTATGTGGAATTTAGAGATTTATACAGCACTGGAGGGAACTGGATGGGTGGAATGGACAAGGTCCTTCTGAGATCCTCAATCTGAATAAGTGTTTCTAGCCTGTTTAAGGCAGTTTTATCATGCTACCATGAGATGCTATTTTTAAGTGGTATGTCACAAGTAGAGCTAAGATGTCTGAACCTCAGCATGTTTCAAAATCAGAGTGCTGTTGGCTTGTGTGCAGATGCTTCATAGCCTCTTCAGATTTTCTCTTGTATATTTGTATCACAAACACAATATGTGAATTGGTGATGGATTTCAAAACAATGAAACGTAAATTAATTATTCTTGGTTCTAAAACCACTAAAGGTCTGTGTGCAGACTTTGTCTAATAAAGGCAGGAGTCCTTAGGGAAGGTGGGAAAGGGGGAAGGAGGCTGGATGAACATTCTTTAGGGAGGTAAAGGAAAAAAATCGATTTGCATTTCCAGGGAGATACATGATGGGAAAGTTTGGCTTAGGAAGCTGTTAGGTGAAACTGAAGGAACTTATTAGGTGGAATTTCTGTCTGTGCTCCTGCCAGTGCTCGAGTTATTTGGAACACTGCAAATCTAGAAATGAAACTTTGCTGCACCTTGTGATGCTTCTAATTAAGTCAGGCTGTGTTTACAGAGCTGTGTCCAGAGATGTTTTCCTGTGCTTGAAGTATGTTGGATCTCTCCTAGGAATGACTCTCTGTTAAGTTAGCATTTTGCTAAGGCAAACTCAGTGGGAGCTTTAAGATTTCCCTACATATTAAAGGGGGAATACTTGGTGAGGAATCCAGCACTGGTCTGAATCAGTTAAGATCTCTCTTCAGGGTTTTTTTGCCCCCCAAAGAATTGCATTAGGGACAGTCTACAAAAGGAAGAATCAACCTTTCTGAAAGAAAAACAATGCAAATAGCTGTATTTGGTAAGAATGGAAAACTTCAAGGCTTGATTTCTCATTAATTTCTACTGAAGGAAAACATAAAGTGGTGTCTGTGACCAGAGTTAGGAGAAAAGTTGACTGAGTATTGACAGATGCCACAAAAACTGGATTAAAAGCTTGATGTTTTGAGGAGATATATTGTTCTTAGAACAAACATTGTTGCAGAATGATACAAACTACACTATGTAAATCAGCTAGAAAGGCAAGCACTCTGAATATATAGCAGCTTTGAAGAAGTGGGCAGGAGTATATCTTTTTTGGGATAGTCATAGTTCAGGCATTGTAGGATAGGAAAGTTTATCACATGAAGTTGTCATCTGTGAAAGTTGCAACCTGCGCACAGACATCCACACACACAAGTACCTTAGCATTTGGAGGTTAGAAAAGCATAGTCATATAAACCTTTGTTGTAACAGTAGGGATTATATTTTTGAAGTGGCAAACAAAATATGAAGTGATTTTGTAAGAAAGCTTTTTTGCTTTTTTTCAGTATCCATCTGAAGAAAGTAAGGGAGCAGCCCCTGAGTCTCAATTGTAGATGGCAAATACATATCTTTAAAACAATGTTATGAGATACAAGTTCACTGCAAGAGTCTGCCTTCAGCAGAGACAGTGACAAAGGTGTCAGTCTTTCTTCTTCTGTATATTTCCTACCTGGGAGGATGAGCATGGTAAAACAAGTGGGGAGCAGAAAGCATAATGTAAGGTGAATGGACACCAGGGTGATGGGTAAGCAGAAAGATCCCCTTCTTTGTTTGTTAGAATACAGATTAAAAGGAAGAATGGACGAATGATTTAATATTAAACTGATTTTAAGTGTTTTATGAATTAAACATAATTGTTTAGCTTAATGTAAAACTAATGTGTAATAGTTCACCTGCAAGAAGGAGTAGTTTATTCGGAGCCCATAAAATTTTCCTTTTGATTCCAAATAGAAGACTTCCAAAACTAGAGACCACCACTGATACAAAACATACATGTTCAGGAACTTACTTTGGTATCCCACAAATGATAAATCTAAACACAGAGCCATTTCTATTGAGTATTTATTAATGAGAGAAGATAATAATGCATAAGAAGAAATATGTGATTTATTTAAACTTGATATGATTTGTCATATAAATGGACAATTAAAACTAACTGTTAAAACCAATTTTGTAAGGATAAAATGTAACAGAATACACAAGGTGACACATTACATTATTAGCTGGATGGCC
>NW_010317231.1:0-13474 GCF_000700745.2 Antrostomus carolinensis | reverse complement strand
GGAGAGGAGGGAAGGAAGAAAAGAAGAGGGTAAAAAAAAGAGTGAAAACAAGACAGGAATGCTCAAAAAGCTGCTGACAATTAGACCCTAAACTGAGCTGGCTGGAATATAATTTCTGCTGACCTCTCTTGAAGTTACTCAGACCTGTGGCTCTACTTCCTTCCTCAGAATCCTTCGCAACAAAAGATCTGCAGTAACATATGCAGCTGAGAAAATTGTGATAAAGAATCATTAAACTGACTCCCCTCGATTTCTGTGACCCTTTGCATTGACTGTGTGCAAACTTGTAACTCTGCATTTATTTAAAATATTTCAGCCTTTCTGGCACTGAAGAAGACATCAGTTTTACATAACAGCAGTTTAGGCTTAGAGGTACCTTTTTTGGTAAAACACCCCAGAAACAGATGCTTTAATTCCTGAAGAGCTGGGAAAGTACTTAAGTGTGTACTTGAAATCTGGTATGAATTTGTGGAACCTCCCTAAGTTAAGTTGTATCCCTGAATTGAGACACTATGGATTTTTAAGGGCAAATGTTGTTCTTGTTTCTTTTCTTTAATTACCGAGCCGTAGAATTAGTTTTTGTTTGATGGAAAATACGTAGCAATGCATTACTGAGCCCAGATGTAATTCCATGCCTCTGTGCACAATGTATTGCATGAACCTGTCTGGATGCCTTTATAAAACTCTAATGGGAATTAGAGTTTTATAATTAAGAGTTTTATAAAATTAGAGTTTTATAATTTATAAAAAGATCATAATTAACAGAAATGCAGTAACAATCTGTCCTAATTGTGGGATAATTTTTTCCTTGGTTTCTGGTTAGATTAAAAGAAATCTCTAACCTAAACTTGCCACCAGTTGCCTGCATATTAGTCTGTCTGCCTACAGTAAGTCATGTGCTGGTGCTGCAAATCCAAAAATGCAGTTTTTAGCTCCTTTGGAATAGTCTTTAGTAAAGCTTCTGGAGCTTTTCTGTTTTGGTTAGAGAAAGGAATGGATTTACAGCAATATACAACTCTTGCCTCAAAATAAAAGAAGCATAGTGGAAAGAGATGTGGTAATATTTTTTGATGATGAAAAAATCTTCTTTCACTCAAAAGGTTATCTGAACTGGTAACTGATTTAAATTAAACCTCATCACTTTCCTAAAATTAATAAATAAATAAATAAATAAATAATCAAACTTTAGTTTTGCTTTTACTTTGCTTTTCTTTACTGCAAAATGGTGGTACTTTAGTTCTGAAATATATAACATTTCATTGTAAAAGAGTTTTTAAGAAATCTCTAAACTATCTGAAAACAAAACAAACTATTTTCAATTTAAACAGTTTTTAAGGGAAAGCAAAAATTTTCATTTCTGTCACTCAAACTGATTTTTTTTTCTTTGATTTTTGTTTGTCAAACTGAAAAAATAATTTACTGGAAAAATTTCAGCAATTAAAAACTGAAGATATAAAAATGCAAATAGAAAATAAACATGCATTTTCTAACAGCAAGGCCTATTAGCCTCTGGAAAAAAGTTTAGTTAGAGTCATACCAGGTGGTTCATTAGTTGAATTATTTCAATCAAGACTGAATAGCTTTCTGAAACTGCCATTGTAACTCAGCCAGAATTTGGTGACTTGGTGTTGGGATCAGTGAGGTTGCCTTCTGTGGCTTGCTGCAAGTAAGATTATGTGGTTGCTATGGAATCGTATATAGCCTTATAAATCCATAACAGTATGTAGCCCACAACAGAGATCTAGAGTTAGACTAGGGATAGTTAAAGCTCTTTTCTTCTTAGGAAAAACATATCCCCTCAAGTAAGAGCAAGTAATAAGGCTTCCTTTTCTCTGAGATCCAGTGACTGATATCAGACTAATCTGCAAACCATCTCTCTTAGCAGATGCCATACTGCTTGCAATATTACTTGGGGTTAGCTTTCAAGATCAAGTGACTCTTCTCTTGCTTTCCCCCTGCACACATGCACTAGATGAAATAATTTATTTTTTTCATTTATAGAACAAAAATAGTCAAAGAAATGGGCTGTGTATGAAATTCTAAAACCAAAGGTATCTAACTTGTCCCACTCAGGCAGGCAGGGAGGGAGACCTGTGCTTTTAGTAGAGGGACAGAGTGTGTGTGAATTGCCATGCAGCTGGATGCTTTAATGCACTTGAGGACTTAAGGTCACCCAATATACAAATGTGAAAGGGCTTTATTTTCCTTCTCACTTCTCTTTTCTTCCTTCCCGTTCTGTCTTCCCACTTCGTTTCCCCTTTTCCTTCCTCCTTTCCCCTTTTGCTTCTCCTCTCCCTCCTGCCCTCTCCTCTCCCCCTTTTTCTCTCTCTCTCTGAAAGCCTTCTTGGACCTTTTTTCCAAAAGCTCAGATTGGCCAAACATGCATACTGACCCCTTCTTTGCCTTATTTCCTGTTTTAATTGAGTGTCGAAGGTTATACATTGCTATTAGAGCAGGACATGAGTGGCAGCAAAGGTCAGGGACTCTGTGGCTTTCTATTAGAGCCATAAAAACAAAATGGAATGATAATTTCACCTGCTCTAACCCCAATTTTTCCAAGATGTGATAGACACTGACCTTAGAGTTTGACTGCTATTGACTATGTAAACTGCAGCCACCCTAATTCTGCTTACTAAACAATAAATATGCCCTTTATGACCAGGATGGGAAATAAAACAATAAAACATAACACACAGAAGATTCAAACAAACAGACTAATCCAGGTGACATAAAATGATAAAATAATGCCTTACTGGGGAGGTCAGATGCTTTCTTTGACTGGTGTGCCTCTGCAGTTATTTCTTCTACCAATTTTCAATTTGTTCTTTTTGTCAGAACACCCTATATCTACTTTCAAGTGTTGGAACACAGGCAATAAATACCAACAGCTAGAGAAGTCCCATCTATGCCATTTGAAAGGTTTGTGGATCTCAGGGGAAACAGGTTGTTTTATTGTGTATGTATGTATTTTGGAGAAAGTGGGGAAAGAATGTTTCATTTTTTTAAAGGAAACTTTTTATGAAATGCAAGAGTATTCCTAAAAACCTCCCTGGTCAAAGAATAAAATGAATAAAATAAAGGCTGTGTAACACCAGAAGTCCTTATTTGATATTAGGATGTTAAAATATTAGTATCCGTTTCTCATGAATGTCTAAGTTGGTGTTTGCAGCTGGATCCACAAACACCAGCTTTCTTTTACCTGGTCTTTGATAGAGGTCCACAATGAGGAAATTCCAAAATGTAGTTCTTTTCTAATTTATAGCTTCAGAATTACTTTTAACCATATGGGATAGCTGGTGTAAAATGACAAATTCTAATTCCAGATTCATTAATAATTGCTATGAGAGAACTTCAAAAGGTGCTGAGATTAATTCTCGTTTGAACTTCTGCTTCTGGCTTTGACAGAGATGCATGGGAAAGTTATTTAGTAAAAATAATCCATTTGTTTTACAAATTATCCTAAATTTTCAGAAAAATTCTAAGTCATCAATCACAAATTTTCACTTGTTCTACCCAGAAGTATTTACCCATCCCTACAAATACTTTTCCCTAGAATGTAGATTTTAAATCAGATTATGCAAAACAACATCTGTAAGCTTTGCCATAGCAACAGTGAGGAACTCCAGTGGGTCAGAAAGGACAGCCCTCTTTTATTTCCTATTGATGTCAGTATCCATGGAAACCCCTTTTAATAGTATCTGCATCAGGTTGAGAAAACAGGTAAGCTCTCTTCTAAAAGGGAGTGCATTAAAAGAACACAATCCTTTGCAAGGTCAGCTCTTGAAAGACTTGAAGAACCCCTTAGCTGAGAAAGCTGGGGGACGGTAAATCCTCAGTTTCTTTGCTAAGAAGCTCAGCTACAGAGGATCACATTAGCACTCTAACATGGACAGAGGAAAGTAAAGCTTTTGTTCCCTGCCTAAGATGTTGCACCCCTGAGAACTCAGTTGCTTCACAAGGAGAATATAAAGAATAGGTGATTACGTGAACCGAGAGATTAATTATGAGCAGAATTCAATGGGGAGAGACTGACATAAGCACATGCAGTGTATGTTTAGGAAAAAAAAAAAAAAAAAGGACTGAATTGCAGGAACACCATATGGCAAGTGCTCGTAAACTAAGAATATCTGCACAGGAATATTATTCACATGGTAACATTTTAAAATATCTGTAAACTCAGCATTTTATGGATAAGTGGTTTGGAGGAAATTGTGCTACCTCCCTCTCCCATCTGGGCTATCTGAGTGAGAAACAAAAGTTATCATATTTTTAAATCATCATGGTGGCAAGCTGTCCCTGTCCTCTGCTTTTGATTTCCATGAACAAATTGGCATGGACATGATTATGAGCAACAAAAGATCACAACTTTAGCACTTCGTGATTCATTTGCAAAGAAGAAATGTCACACACTAAGGTTCAGTCAGGAAGCAGTTTCTGATGTTAAGCCCAAAGTATTACCTAAAGTTGTGTGGTTTTCTTTTTTTTAAAAAAAAAAAAACAAAAACAAAAAAACAAAAACCCAACAAACACTAGAAAAAATCAAGACTATATGCAATTTGAATGTGATGTTTCCATTAAATTAACTGGATTTGCAACTATGTCCCACAGGGTAAACTTCTACTATATTACAATGAGAAAAGTAATCTTCCATAGCAAATACTACATTTTTGTTAATTTCATAATGGCTCTATCAATGTGTCATTGTGTCAAACCTTTCCTTTTTATTTTTCAGACACACTTGTGTGTCACTGACTGATCTCCTAATCTCTCCTTCCTTACTGAAAGAAAAAAACCAAATTCTGAGTTCTCTTAATGAGTAAATAGTCTGTGGCTAAGAACAGAATATATGGATTCTACAGACCACATGACACAGTTTGTGAAAGAAGCAACTTGAAGTCTACTCGATGAAAGAATCATATTATTGGAAATATCTTGTGGTTTAAATTATAAAGATTTCTAGACATATGATTACAAGACAGCTTCATGAAATGTTCTAAGGCAACCTGGCAAGTATAAATTAGATCTGCTTTGTAAAACTATGAAAACTCTGAGTCGTAATAAAATTAAACAAAAACATAAGGGTTCTGCAGTGAAACATTTAAATTAATTTATGTCTGAATTCATGTAACCCAAATGTTTAGAATCACTGAATCACCCAGAACAATTCAGGACGGCAGGGACTTCTAGAGGTCACCTAGTCCAACCCTTGCTCAAAGCAGGGTCCATACAGGGACTTGCCTGGTTGAGTCTTAAACACCTCCAGTATGGGACATCCTACAGCCTCTCTGGGCTCCTTGCTCCTGTATTTAACTACCCTTATGGTTCTTTTTGTTTTCCTTTTCAGGCTTTCCCATATTCCAGCTTTTGCCTCTTTCTTCTTCCTATCATTGTACATCTGCAAGAAGACTCTGGCTTTACCTTTTCCTATCAGGCAGCTGCAGAGAGCAGTGAGGCCCCCCCTTACCTTCCTCTTCCCCAGGGTGAACCAGCCCAGCACCCTCCACCTCCCCTCATATGTCCCAGACTCCAGCTTTGACCATCACAGGACTCATTCCTCTACATCAGGGTCTGTCCTGCTCCATGAGCCCAGATCTGGACCCTGCACTCCTGGTGTGGTCTCCCCAGTGCCAAGCAGAGGGGCAGGACCAGTGCCTGACCCTGCTGCTGCACCCGTGCTGGTGCAGACCTGGGTGCGGGTCAGCACCAGATTTGCTGACCAGGAGCACTGATGCCTCCTGGCAACCTGCTGCTTCCCAGGGCCCCAGGGCATTTCTCCAGAGCTGCTGTTTGCACCAGTGGTGGTAGCTTTCTGACTCCAGCACTCCAGGCAATTTTCCACGTACTTTATTATCCACTTATCCATCCCCATATTTTACCAATCTGGTGAGAAGAAAGCTGTGGGAGGCTGTGTTAAAAGTTTTGTTCATATCAGTGTATATCCTTGTCCACAGTGCTTGTTACCTCATCACAGAAAGCAACCATGTTGGTTGGGCAGGATTTGCCCTTGTTAAACCCATACTGGTTCTTCCCAGTTATCTCCTTGTCTTTCATGTGTTTAGAAATGGTTTCTAAGAAGATTTTCTCCTTCCTTTCCAGGGACTGTGGTGAGGCCAAATGACCTGTAAGTTCCTCTCCTTGTCCTTCTTTAAGATGGGTGCATTGTTTGCCTTTTTCCTCTCTGGTCCCACAGGCTTCTATATGTTTAACTGGCTTAAGTGCTCCTTATTTCAATCCTCCTGGCTGTGGGTACTGCCACCCTCCTACAAGCTTCAGCACAGACCTGGAAATCCCTGAAAAAGCCCAAATCAGCAATTCTGAAGTCCAAGTTTTAATTCTCTTAGGACCTTAAACTTCATAGTCTCATGGTAACCACAGCCAAAGCTACCCTGGATCTTCACATCTTCTACCACTTCTTTCTTGTTTATGAGTAGCAGATCCGACAAAACATCATCACCTCTGGTCTGTTAATTGATGACTTGAATCAAGAAATTGCCTGAAGTTGCCCGAAAACTGGATTGCTTGTGCCGGGCTGTATTGCCGTTCCATAACATATGTTGGCGTCTGTATCTACTTGTATAGATGGACAGAAATTCAAATGGGTTGAGTTTAATACCGATAAACAAAAGAAAGGAAATCTCCACTGGGCCTTAAAACAAGTATGAGAAATTGATTTTTCATATAGGATAAAGGAGAAAAACCACTTTATTCTGCTTTGTCCTCTTCTTCCTGTGCCTAAAACCTGACTGGTTTGGTAGAATAGGTGTGGGTTATGCACCAACATTCTTGCTCAGAGCTAGTATTGGCTGGGGCAAGTCCTTGAGGCTCTCACTCTTGGACCAGCTAAACTGAAGCTTGTTGGTGGAGATCCTGCCTCTGACTAGAAACAGGCTTTGGGAAATCTGGACTTTTAGAAAGAAGCACAAATTTATCTTCTTCCTTTCATACATAGGGGTAAATAACTAAGATTTTGAGGTCCAATCCAACCAGTCTTTCTTTTTGAAGCTGGGAATTAGTCAGCTTGGAAAGTATGAATCAATTGACAGACATATATATTCCAGTCATAGCTGTTCTGGAAAGTTTTATGGGTAATAAGCATGTGTATGTGAACAATACTCTTACCTACATATAAGAGAGGAATAATGGAACACTATTCATATTTCGTAGTGAGCCTGGGGAGGTAGATGATGTTTCTTATTCTTTGTCCTAACCAGGCATCTTTTTGAAAATGGCTGAAGTAATATATGAAAGTTTAAGTTGTGTGTGTGCATGCCTGTGCTTGGTTGTACTCAAGGTCAGAATAGAAGATCTAAGGTTACTACTGGCCTTTAAAAATCTTTGTCTGAACCTGCTTTTCTGACCAAGTTCAAGTAAAGAGACCTGTCTCCCTAGGCAAGGAGAACTGCTTGTGTTTATACCCACAGGATGTGGATTTTACTTTATTTTGACTCATTGTACAAGATCACTTATGAAACTTTTGACTTAAAAAATGAAAGTACAAGGTCAAAATGACATAATTCACTTTAAGAAGGCATTCACTAAATTGCAGTGCAAGCCTACCTTTCAGAGTTCTTTGGACTGCACTTTTATTTTTCCAGTGCAAAAGCAGTAGCCTGAGCAGTAGAAGAAATAGAAGTTCCCCTGAGACAGTTTTACTGAGAGTAGAGTAATTGCAGAATGGCAACAAAATGATGTGAAATATTCACTGAGAACTGCTTTTGTCTGCACAAATTATCACAATTTTCTTTGATCGCTAAAGGCTAATTTGATTATCTTTAGTCCATGTACTGTTATTCTGCTTACACAAGTCTGAATATCATGCTAGCCGTCAAAACTGCTGGGTATTCCTCTTAGTACAGTAGCACTGGAAAAGCTTATACAGGTAGGAGTTTGTCCAGAAGAAGACAACAATTTTAACAATAGCCAATTGAAAAGTTAAAAAAATAGATGAAAAACTTTATATCTTCTTATCTTTGACCTTTAGAGTAGCTTGATTCAAGGAACCTTTGTGGAGAAGATGACATGCTCCTCAGTGTCTACTGTGTTTGCATGGGACACTGTGTTGGATATAAGTATGAGCATTGTAAAAGAAAATGTATTTGAAGAAATAATATTTTCATGTATAAAACTTTTGGCCTCAGATAACCTCAAAATCAGAGACTTGTGGGATATCTGGGCAATAAGGCCAAAAAGACAAGGCAGGGGAGGGATTTGGAGATCCCCGAAGAAAGCTAAGGAGAAAAGAGCTTCTGGGTTTAAATTATCCGTGGATCGTCTACATAGATAGCAACACCTACTGCTCCAAAATGAAAAGATAGGGAAATACAGTCTTCAACCTCAAGGAAAGAGTTGTGGAAAAGGAACGAACTTTTTTTGCAAAACTTGTATAAATACACATTTTGTTCTCAGCTTCCAGGCTGCTGCAAATATCTCTGTCCCAGAATGCTTAAATATATATTTTTTGTTTCTTTTTCCACCTTATAAATATTTCTTCAGTGAAAGCACATATTGTAAGAGCAAAAATTTTCTTCAGTATAAACCATTTCCCTAAGAAGAATGTGTTTATGAACAAGGACAATACCGATGTTCATGGTTGCTAACCAAGTGCCATTATTTGGAGCTGTGAGCTACAAGAACACCTGATAAGTGAAATTTTTGCATGTGAGAGACCATACTGTTTTTATAAGAGCCATGGAAATTTTCCAGTGTGATAATTTCACTGGGCTAGTCCTTGGCCAGCAGCCAACACAACCGTTCACCCACTTACCCCCCAACCCCAGGGGATAGGAGGCTTGTAGGTTGAACAGTTTAATGATAGAAATAAAAGAAAACTTAAAAAAACCCAACCTAATATTAAAATAGTAGTGATAATGATAACAGTAATAAAACATACAAATGAGTGATGCACAGTGCAACTACTCACCACCTACTCACCAAGCCCGGCCCATTCCCAGATAACAATCCCGGAGGAGCGACAAACCCAAACTGAAACCACAATCCTGGAAGAGCAAGAGCCCCAATGAAAGCCAGAGAAATTCCCCTGCTTTCTGGTCAGCCCCAGTTAATATACTAAACATGACGGGATATGATATGGAATATCTCACCGGCACATCCAAATGCCAGTTTTGGGGTTTGATATTTACTGCACTTCTCCATCCCAGTCCTAATGCACCCATGAATCAGCCAAACACGGTGGCCTTGAGCTCCAGCAGCAACTAATAACACCAGTACTGTTATCAACATTCCTCTCATAACACATCTTACACTGAAACTAAAACACAGCTATTCTTATTCACTAAGAAGAAAATTAACTCTATCCTAGCAAAACCAGGACATCCAGTTATCACTGTCAAAGCAGATAATAATGACAGTAAATAATCATAACTGAATATCAAAGATGTTTAAGTACAGTATTACCTCTGCCTCTATGCTATTTGAAGACATCTATCCTGTCAGATGATGGGCAGTGTTCAAGTACCAGTGCAGTCAGTCGATACACAACATAAAGGGCAGGTATAGTGGTATGACATAACAAATATAACAGCAGTTAATTTCAAAGGAGATGGTATTTAGAAATGCCTGGTATTGACTGATCAGGATCACTGGCTGTCACGCTTAGCAATTGCTAACCTGTGTTTTTAGCTTCTCTGGATTGATGTTCATTTGTATGTATTAGGTTTTATTAAATCTGAGAAACTGTGGCACTCTCACTTTGTAAAACTCTTTAAGGGGGTGTTCACTGCACAAGTGAAACTCCTGTGCTAAACAGGAGATGGTGGACAAAGAGGTATTATTTTATCCCTATCTTTGTCTCTAGTTAAGAGATGTCCTGTCCTTTATAGGAAGTATGTCATGGCTTAGGTTAACATTTTGGTTTTCTGTGTCCAAAAAGCACAAACAAATGTTGTTAAATGGTATCTAAACTGCTTTATTTCTAACCTGCTTCCTACTCAAGTATCTTTCCTAACCTAATAATTTGCAATGCCTTCTTCAGATTTTTGTTCCTGATGTTTTTCCACTTGCTCATAAGCCCTGCTAACTTAATCCTCTACTCCATTTCCTCATGGAGATGAACTTTTCCCCTAACTTCTGTCTACTCAAAAGTTCCTTCACAGAGTTTAATCTTACTTGTATTTTAGTTGAGCCAGGGCCTGTCACTAGTCCTTATCCATGGCTTAATCTGTCAGGTAATTCTGCAGTACCAGAGCTAATAATTCCGCTCTCCCCTGAGATGAGAAGTCTCCTAGCAGAGCACTGTGCCTCCTAGCCCTTCTGCTTGCAGCAGAAAAGGCTTGGAGTGTGTTCATGTCAAATACTGTAGTCTGGTTGAACGAAGTGGGACAAGGTTATTTAAACAGGGCTTGGTTCTCTGTATGTCAGTGTAATTTTCATTATAAAGGTACCAGAAACAAGCAAGCATTGATTCCACTGGTTCTCTGCCTCGCTCCTTCATAAGCATAATAAGAGTAAGCAAGTACTCTGAAAAGTGGAGGAGGAAAGGGAACATGGACAGCTGTAGAGTAAGGCTGATCTGAGCTAGTCCTTCACTAAATTTTCTTGAGCTGAAAAGCTACTCGGGATCTGGTTAGCTCTGAATACAGACAGAAATCTAAAGCAGGCCACCAGTTAAATTTGTTCATCTATCTCTAATAATAACCCTAGGATTTTTCAGTCCCTCTACTCTTCTATTTGTATCAAATATAACTTTGTCATTTATATTTGTTTAGAAGCTCATGTTCTAAAATCATATATTCAACTGAACTGACTCTATCTACATATTTCTGGCACTGTGGCAAACTTCATGGCATCCTGTATCTTGCAGGGACAGGCTGTCACCAGAACATGAAACCTTTTATATCACATAAAATTGAATTCCATGGTTTGTGTTATGGCTCTTACTAATAAAAATAGGGAGGTAAAAAGAGAGAAACAAACAGTAGTTCAGTGTAATTGCAGTAGACTGAATGCATGATACCTTCATAAGGCTGGTTTGCCTTAACATTAATGTCAAGTATTCCTGTTCCTGTATCACTATGTTAAAGGATAAGCATCTTCCCTATGAATAGATAGAAAGGACATTCAGTTGTCCCCTAAAATCTCATCATTTTCAGTACTTCCTGGCAGACTGTATTGCTGCCTTTCAAGTGTAGCAGTTTTAAAAAAACTAAGGTTCTGCTGTGGGATCCTAAGAAAAAAATAACTTTTTCACTGAAAAGAGTTAAGAAATTCAAAGAGATTTATGAGATAGGTGCATTCATCTTAGAGCTATCTTTTGTTGAATAGATGAAAGTGATACGTAATACGTGGTAAAATGGTAGTTCTGTTACTTTTAAATAGGGCTCAAAATTCTTTGCCATTAAATCTGTACATTTAATGAAACTAGTCCATGTACTGAACAATTGTGCTGATTTCTAACAATTTATTTTAACTTATAGGCATTTTTTAATTACATCCAGGACCTCTTTTTACACTGTCTAACATTAAAAAATATTGTTAAAATTAAATGAGCAGCATTTTTATCTGTTCTGCTCAAACCACAGATGTTAGATTTGATTTTATTTCTTACACTGAAATTGAAATTCTTTTTTAATATGCAGAACTACAGTCTAGGGAGTCATAAAATGCAGAGTGTTTTCATTAGATGATGGCACTGCACCTCTAGTTAACAGGAAAGCTGGTTCATCAAACAGTAGTGATCAAGATACTGAAGCCTAACATGGTAATTGACCACAAAAAAGAAAAAAGGATGTACCTGTTTTGCAGTATGTACTTGTTTGCTTTTGGGCTAAACATTAATTCTGCCAATAAAACTTTTCATTAAAGCTATAGCCATTTGTTACAGATCAAAGCAACGACAAGGTTGAAGCATATATTATTCTTCCATTTACAGATTATTAGTTATGGAATTTTAAGGCCTGGTTTCTAAGCAGTGGCTCAGTCTGGTGTTTCTCTTGATGCCTGCATAATTTATGGACCAGGTTTGTTTGAATAGGATATTGCTGCTAAAAATGTAGTAAGTGGATTTAAAAAAAATAAATAAAAATCAAGTATATCCTGCAGAAAAGTGCTGATGCAAAATTATTCCTGCATATAAGGGGTAGTATTTTAAGGAAGTATTTTAGATATGAATTTAGAAACTTTCTTATCTTGATTTCACAACTTACATGAGCTAGCCAATTAACTGGCTTGGTGAAATGTTGCATTTCTGTACCAGGAGGCACTGACCAGGTTCTTCAGTGTTAGTGATGGTTTGATTGGCATTTTATGGGCTGCGGTGCTGCAAAATGATCACTTGGAAGTCTCTCTGTTTTAGGGTACGAGCTACCATCTTTGTCATGGCACACAAGATGCTGTTCTTTGTTGTTTGAAACTGAGGGCACAGTTCTGCTTGCCAACAGAATATTTTAGGATGGCCAGTATAGATAGAGGTCTAAAAGCATATATGAGAGAATGCATCTCACTTGCTGAATAACAAAAAATGACAAAAGGAGCAAGAAATCTAAGAGAATAAAAATCTCCCATGCAGAATGTTATTTTAGCATTATATATCTTTGCATTTAATCTCTGTTAGTTTTTAAATGTTCCTTGTGAAATGCTAGGTGCTCATCAATCTCTAGTCTTTGTTCCTCCCAGTAGCCATTGCAGAGCTCTGTTTTTCAAGTGCGACCTCTAAACAGCCACTCAGAACTACCTTTATGTTTCAGAATCCAATGTGTATCTCCACGAACTGTTTGTGGTGCTGCAAAGGGGTATAATACACCTTCAAGTCAGAGTTGATGCTCATCTGTGATTAATTTTAACCAGAAACAGAGAGCAGCCTGTTCTAAGTGACTGGTTATGGTGTCCAAACCAGGGAGGGTTTCAGTACCCAGATAATGTCTGTGGTAAACTTTTATCTGTCAGTGAGCAATCTGGTTTCACATGCACACTCCACAGTGGAACCAAGTGCTCTGTCATCCTCTGGGCGTTTTGTTATGTTTGTGAGAGCCAAGATCCTTAATTCATGCACCTGAGGTGGATGCATAAAGATAGACATGCAAATAAAACCCCATCTTCCTAATGTCCTGTTCAAAGTGACCCTTTCCTTATTTTTTGTATATATATTCAGATATACTGAAAAACAGTTCCTAATCTTCCCATTTATTTAATCTTTTTGCTCAGTAAATCATACGAGTACATACTGCACCATGAAATGAGGCTATTCATGTCCAGATTTTCAGTTGCCCTGCAGCAATTTATCAGCAACGATATTTTAATTGATCCCTACAGTATAAGCCAATTTAGGAAAATATCAACTAGGCAAGAGCATGTGGAAATCCTTTAAAGTAAAGAAATCTGTGTTCATATTGTCCTCTTCTGTGTATATTTGTTTCTAAATGAAAATAGATACTATCTCTCCCACTTCTTCCCCACATGGCAATGCATTCCCTTGATTTTTCCTGCTGTTTCAAAATTACAGAATCACAGAATCACAGAA
>NW_010317230.1:0-35143 GCF_000700745.2 Antrostomus carolinensis | reverse complement strand
TTCCAACCCAATCTATTCTATGATTCTATACTATTACATAACAAACAGGACACAACAATATCAGAGACAATATATCTAACCTCTGTCATTTACTCTTAAAACAGTATCACCCTGACGCTTCTACCCAGCTCTTGGGGTTGTATCCATAAAAATGTTTAATAAATCCAAACACTAACATCAAATATCCAGAGTAAACAACTGGAAAATTATATTACTGGGGTAGTTCTCCTTACTAATTTCTAAATCAAGGTTTTCTTTCCAGGACTGTATCTCATGTCTCCCTCGTATTTTGAAGAAAAAGAATATTACTGTTTCTGTTCATAGAATATTACTGTTTGTGTTTTTAAATTAGTTTCTAATGAATGAGATAACCTGGCCTTTATTGTCCTTCCATTCACACTGTATTAATAACCAATTCTTCATTATTCTCAAAAACCTGATTACAGAGGACATCATACAAAAGGCAGTGTACTTCCTCCCTCCTGCTTTTACAGGGCAGGATCCACCAGGCTGAGCCAGAAGACAGGTGACCTGATCTCAACCTGCTTTGCAAAAACATTCTCTTGCTCTCTAAACACCTTCTTTTAGACATTGTTTTCCTATTTAGACAGACTGTTTTGAAACAAGGATCATTGCTTCCTAAGTGTGTTAACCTGAGACTTCCATCTGGGTTTTAGGCACTTAGTGTCTATTAAAATCTAAGTAACAGCAGGACTGCATTCAGAGTAAGCGACAAGTCCCACCACTAACATCCACAGTTCTTCAGCAGCACACAGGCCAGGCAAACAATAACTCATGTCTTAAAAAATCCCACCAAAACTAAAAACCCGATCCTCACCAAGTCAAAGGTTATATATTATTTCTCTGACAAGTTTGCCTTTCTCAAGAACAATCTGTTACATTGATGATGGTAACCTGTCGAGGATTGGTTAGCTGACAAGGGTCACATAGACATACTGTAGATGGCTGACCAGGATCTTGGGAAACATCGGACTCTGTTAGTCTGAAGTGCTGGGGTGGTAAGGACACGCTGTCCTTGACTGCAGCTGCTATACGATAACAGCATGCTTACGGTCAGCTAAGGCATGGGAACTTAAGGGAGTAAGCAACCAAGAATGAGGAACTAGGGGAGGGGTTGACGTTTAGGATAGTGACCAATTAATTAGTTAGATTACAGAATATGAATGATCTCATTAAGAACTGTATAAGTATGCTGAATGCTAATCAATAAACGAAGCTTGCTGTTCGCTCATATTGAGTGCTCAAGTTCTCCCACTGCGACAGTAACCTATTTCAGGTTGAGCTGTTAAGATTTTTAGACATAGCATCTCCCTGAATTCATTATAATACTGAGGGAACACAGAAGAAAAAATTAACTTTAAATGAATACAGATAAAAAAGCAGCCTTCGTATGTTATTCAAACTTATGCCTTATGCCTGCAAACTCAGTAGTATGAACAACATTTAAAGAAGCTGGTTTGAACTCATTTGAATTGTGTTAACATTTGTCTAAAACAAGAGGTCAGAGAATAGTTTGGTTGGAAAAGATCATTATGATTATCTAGTCCAACCTAGCATTGCCAAGTTCACCACTAAACTACTAAACCACGTCCCTAAGCACCACCATCTACTCATCCTTTGAATACCTCCAGGGATGGTGACTCCACCACTTCCCTGGGCAGCCTGTTCTAGTACTTGACAACCCTTTCAGTGAAGAATTTTTTCCTAATATCCAACCTAAACCTTCCCAGGCACAACTTAAGTTTGCTCCTTCTTGTCCTATCACTTGTTATTTGGGAAAAGAGACCAACACCCACCTCACTACAACCTTATTTCAGGTAGCTGTAGAGAGTGATAAGGTATCCCCTCAGCCTCCTCTTCTCCAGACTAAACAACCCCAGTTCCTTCAGCTGCTCAGGAAACTTCAGGCCCTTCACCAGCTTTGTTGCCTTTCTTTGCACATGCTCCAGCATCTCGATGTCCTTACACTTAAAGCATCTGTGGGCACAATGTCACCCTTGGCCAGAACTGATGGAGAATGTGAGGGTAGAATACATACAGATTCCATATGTGGTTTTCTTTTTTTTCCCCCCCCTGCCTTGATTTATCAGAAAGCTAAATGCTCTCATCCAGTTTTTGTTGAAGCTAGTTTCAGTATAAGCAACTTTCAGCTAAGCTCTTCTGTTCAGATGGTGGGTTGAAAGCAGATAACTGAAATGAACCTATTAAGATGGTGTTTAGAATATACAATATAAAAGACATGAATAGCTCTGACCTGAATAAAGGAAGCAAGTTCTGCATCATCTTCACTGTAAACACATACAGTTCACAGAAGACAACTGAATCACACTAGAGACTTCTAGAAGATTTTGCTTTAAATCTGTACAGTGTAAATAGGGAGTCAGAAGATGTAATAAAATGTGAACTAAAGCATGGCTTTCCTTGACACATTCTTTCATGTCACTTTGTGCTCGCTGTTTTCCCCTGATACTCGCCTGCCTTTCATACCAGATGAAAATCCATTTGAGTGACTTTCAAAATTTTCATGGAAGTACGTCCATTTTCTCTGAATCATGACATTCAAAGGCATATTTTGCAAATCAATTGCTATGTAGCAGTCACTCAAGAACAGATCCTATCTTTAGTGAGAAGCAAGTAAAAAGCAGCTGGTATAATACTGTGTTTTGGATTTAGGATAAGAAAAATGCTGATAACACACTGATGTTTTAGTTGTTGCTGAGCAGCATTTACACTAAGTAAAGGCCTTTTCTGCTCCTCACACCACTCCTCCAATGAGGAGACTGGAGAGGAACAAAAAGCTGGGAAGGGACACAGCTGGGAGAGTTGACCCCAACTGACCAAAGAGGTATTCCATCCCATATGATATCATGCTCAGCATACAAAGCTGGTGGAAGAAGGAGGAAGGGGGAGATGTTCGAATTGATGCTGTTTGCCCTCCTAAGTAACCAAAGCCAGGACACTGATCTAGGATTAGCTGCTTGAAATTTCCTTCTAATATCCTGGTCTAGCTTTTGAAGAGAAGATACCTTTCTTCTATAAAAGACCTACTGACTAGTTCTCATTTGCCATTTCTTGCATTGCATTTCGAGAAAAAGCCAACAGAACTCTAAAGGCCTGCCAACTCTTTAAAAAGTTCATAGAATCAATCCCCTCAGAATAACATTATGAAAACTCCACCTAAGAAAAAGTGTCATAAAACAGGTTTGAAGAAACCCTTGAAAGGGAAAAGCAGATTTTCTGCCAAGGAGAAAAGCCTATCAGTGCTATTCTCTAATGACAACACAGTACCATCTACCCCTTCAAATAACACAAGGTCACACAACACACACTAGAGATTTCAGATATCACTAATTCATTAGATAAACACAGTAAAAACTGGCATATCTCAAAACAGGGCATTATTATCCTCACTGGCATGACCTACTACTAAAGCCTGCACAAACATAACAGCTGTAACATTTCTGTCAAAAAGCGTATCGATCTTGAGTCAAAGTCTCGATGTCATAAAGAAGCCTCTCTTTTCTTGTTTCAAGGTTAAATTTGCACTCTTTATAAAATAACACATCTATAATAGCTGATAAGATTTTACCATGCTTGGAACATCTCTAGAAACACAGGCTAATGTTGTCCAATGTTTTCAGGCATGTTGTTCCTTTTATTCATTTATCTCCCCAAGGTACTTTCTTTCTCCTGCAGACAGTGAAATCTCAGCAGCTTAATCACTGAAAATCTTTATAGGAAAGATAGTGCTGTCTTTTCCCTTTGGTTTTAATTATGCAATAGACATAATTGCTATTACTTTGTAGTATGTAAGAACAAGCAGTTTGGAAATTAATAGGCAAATTGAATTTAAGACATTAAATTGGTCTTAGAACCCATAAAACAACAGAAATTGTCCCATAAATATAGGAAGAGCTGTAGCTGGTAGAAGTAGATCACAAAGTTCACAGTGAACAAAGCCTTCCTGTCCATAACAGTTCATAACACACTAGATGTAGAATATATATTAGCAACCCTGATAAAGTTTCACCTGCACTTACATACAGGAAAAATATTACACTCCAAAGGAAAAATAGATTGGAAAAGTATTACTAATCAGTTGGGAAATTCAATACTGGATAAAAGCTGTTACATGAGATCACAAGCAAAGAACTCAGTGAAACAGTAGGAAGTGCAGGGAATTCTGCAGCTCATTAAGACTGGCATGAGAATGTATATGAGAAAATTTTCACTGAGTATTTGTTGAAACACGTCACCTTTTATTCAGATCAAATAATGGTATGCAACAGCCTCTAATTTGAGGCTCTGAAAATGTTTGTCTAGAGAAATATAAATTTTATCATTAAAAAATTTTCATTGTAATTATAAAGAGATTGTCAGAGAAGGGTTGTGGTATTGTTTCGGGGAGTTTGTTTTGATTTGGTTTTTCTGTTGTTTTCTGTTTGTTATTAAAAGTTGTTACAATTCACTTGAAGGATTAAACTGAAAAGATTTTGAACCAATACAACATTGAATCTATTAATGAAAAATAATTTAGAAGACTTGATTCATTACTAACATATGCAATAAGCCCAGGTGACAATTTGCACAAAGTCAATGCAGTTATCTCCTTGACTGATTTTAGATTCTCAGGCATATCTGTTTTGTTTGAAGGAAAAAAGAACCAGAGAACCTCAAGTATTATTTTTATCTCATACTGTGTCAGCCATGACCCCATATCTGAAACCCAGGAGGACCTATCAGCTTATTGTACTTTCATGAAGGAATAGCTGTCATATTTTAAGACAATTATTAAAATAAAGTAACAGTAACTAGGTGTATATCAACACCACTAGAATGACAAATAGTGAAATTGTGTTTTTTTGATACAATATCACTGGTCCCAAGTTCAAAATTCATGTAGCTGATACCAAAAAAGTGTCAAGACTTTCCAAATAAATATTACAGAAACTATATATAATCTATATCAATACATCACCTTCATTTGCCTTTCGGCTTTTTGAGACATTGATGTGATATTTCCAAGTTTCTCTCTACATGTGAGAGTGTCAGGAATAAGAAACCATGAGAAGCCTCTGGGGATCACTGAATCTAAACCCCTAGAACTGCTATACCGTCCCTTTCCTAAAATTACAACATTGTATCTTCCAATAAGTAGTTTTACACCCTTGTCCTCCCACAGGGAGGCTGATTTAAACCTGGAGATTTTGTTTTAAAGCAAATTAATGATTCTTTAATTATTACCTCTGACAGTTACCCAACTCTAGGAACTTAGTCTTTAAGCAACAAATCAAGTATTGTGAGCCTCTTACTAACATTCCTTAGCACTGTGTGAGTGCTGTAGCATTCATAAACCATGTAGTATGCAAGTTTAGATCACAGCCACTTGGGCCAAGTACTACAACAAATCACTGCAACAGTTAAGTTAATAAAATTTAGATTTATGTAAGTACATCTATATGTATGAACATATATACATAATTAAGAAATTTTCAGAGGAAGCATATAGCAACTTCCAGGTTTCTGTGACTGATATGAAGTTAAACTCAGAATTCTAGAAAAATCCCACCACACCTGAGGACCACAAGAGTGATTTTAAGGCAGGTGAACCAGCTCGTTGGGCTAACAGCATTCTCTGAGTATGAATAAAAGATCCAGTTACAAGAGTTTCATGGCTGTAAGCATCTGCTTCTCTGAACTTCGGAGACGGTCATGGATACTTGCTGTCTCTCCATATTGATGCCTAGTAAACAGAAGTTCATTGTCTGCCCTACCTTTAAAAATAAAGTTTTCCTTACTAGGGTTTCTCATAAAATAGTGGCTAAACAGTAAATTGTACAGGAGCAGGCCATATGCTTAACTTTATTTTATTTATCACGGTCATTGACAGAAGGACATAAGAAATAATCTTATCTTTTATTATTGCTACTTTTTTTTCCTCCTATCTCTTTTTTCCTCCTATAGTGCTGGTTAGCACAAAGGCATGAATCTAAATTATTTTTGTTGCTGGTCTATATTAGCAAAGAAAGGTCAGTTTAGATGCGTTAGTAAAATCTTCATCTCAATCTGCTTCAGTGCATAATCATAATAGGGGTTGTGACACTGTTTATATCACAAAATTAAATTTTGCTTTCACATCCCAGACATTTCACATTGTAAATCTTTTCACAACTTGCTTAGTATACTGGTTTAAGTCACTCAAGATATGCCGTAGTGGATTAGACCATGGTATTACTGTGTGACAAATGCTGCTAAATGGAATTTTTACTAACATTCCTTCTACAGAGAAAAAAAAAATACAAAAAAACCCCAGGTTTTTACTCTTCCAAAACGTGTGTGCTAATCTAGTATAAAGGACTGGAATTCTTTTTATGACTGCAGACATCCATAGCCCACAATCTTACCCTCATTCCTCTTCCTCCCTTTGTTCACTCTTATCACTTCCCCTCTTTCTTGACAGCTTAATGTCTTGAAGTAATAAACTATTTACAAAGCCTGTTACAGACATGAAGTATGTGAGGTCTTGCTGGGGGAAGATTCCCTTGGAAGTCATAAAATATTTGCCACGTTTTCCAAAAAGAACAGTTTTGTTAAGTCCAAAAATTAAGTTTGTGCTTAAGTGCTTTCCTCTGTAAGATAGATTTATGAAGTACTCAACTGCTTACGTGGTTCATGGTCTTAGACAGTAGGAGACTCCTGCATATCCATTCTAAAAATTACTCAGAAAAGAGTTTTCTTATGAAATTCACCTCTTTCTTTTGGCTAGCAGCAAATTCTTGCACCTGACAAAAAGCTGATTCTTTTTCCTTTGGGAATTGTATGGATCAATATTTGCTGTATGAGTTTCTTGGCCTCAAGCTAGCAGCAAGTGTTCTAGTTAACTGTAACCAAGCACAATTAGATTTCAGACACACTCTAATATTCCTTTTCCAGGTCAGTGATCAAATGTGGTAAAATGAGTTGAAAGGCAGCACATCCAAGTCTTCAAAGAATCCTCTTATCCTATAACTAAAGATTGGCATCTCTGTCCTTGCCCTGCTGCGAACTTCCGTACAGCAATTTTTCTTGGTGGCCATTAATACAGCCACAATTGCTACTTCAATAGCCATAGTAATGGTTTTTTCCTCATTCTCCCCATTCAACTAAAAACCTGCTTTTCTGCAAAGAGGGATCCTTCACTTCTTTATGTGAAAGAGTGACAGCTCCTGTTGCTTTCTCCATTCTAACCACAGTTAGGAACAGTATAATGCATGTACTTGTCTCCCAGTGTGACAAACACACTTGTTTGCTTCATAAGAGGCATATACGCGATTAGTTAGGACCTTGCCCAAGGCTTTCATATTTTGTATCAGTGAGAGAAAAGGGAAATATGCGTACAAGTGCATACATGTAACCAAGTGGAGATTTGTTCCCCGCTTTTTTTGACCTCCAATACGACAGAACCAACTAATTTGAAAATAAATTCTGACCTTTGGTGTACCTGTCCTTAAACGCATGAACCCCTACTGCTATTTTGTGTCAACAGATACTCTCTTTCTCTGAAATGTTTATACACTGTATATTTAGAACTGCATTTGTAATCATTAGACTCAATGCTCATTTAAATCTGAATTTCTGTAATGGTTCAAGGTGCTGTAGAAGGAACAGATAAATGAGCAGAGTCATAAGTGTAAAAAAACAGAAAATTTTAAGAAAAATATAAAACTGAAAATTAATATGCACACTATCAGCTTTTAAAACAAACTGAATTAGGAAACATGACTGTAAACCACAATGTACACGTATAGGGGTGACGTTCATGTCCTCAGATGTGCAATTAATTTCCTCCACAGCTCTGATCTATAAGAAATGCCAAGTTTGTCTAGTAGCCCTTCAGTTATTTTTCTGTCATTTATAAACAAAAAGAATTTCAAACAAAATGCACCAGTTTTAAAAATTTGCAAAACTCAGACATTCAAAATAATTCATTTAAGCAAAAGGACTACACACAAAGAGAATCAATTTCATATTAAAAAAGAAGAAATTCATGATAGACATTTCAGAGTGGAAAATATATTTTAATACTAGCAGTTATACCAAGTGATGTCACTTAGATGACCTCATACTTCTGAAAGCAATTCTAAACTTCTATTGAATTCTTAAAGAGTTACTGCTTGAACTATTTTGATTCTGCTTAGGAAGATGTAAATAAAGGTGGCCAACAAATCCAAAATAAACAGAGTTGATTATTTTTTATTAAAACTTTTTTTTTTTTAATTCAGATTTAGAGGTGGATGTATGCCAATCCACATCTTAAATCTGCTGCATTTATTTAAGAAGCAATTCAACCAATTAAATCAACTTGTACATAATAAGGAAAAGACCACTTAACTAGTAAAGACCCAAACCAAACATACAGTCAGCACACTTAACATAAGAAATGAAAATTTCTGAACAGGACCATACTATCTGGATTACAGATTCCCAAAACAGCATTATGGTGTGCACAAGTGGTGCATAGCCTAGCACAGACAAGTTACCACCACCAGGAGTAACAGTGTGCAAAACCCCCATGTTTGGGGACTTGAGACCTAAAGCTTATTAAAAAATTACATTTATTTAATTTCCTTTCCAAAAAAATTGAAGTCTTTCCATTTTGGTGACACATGAAAAGTTTTGTCTTAAGTTTGTTAAGTTGAAATATAAAAATGCTTATAGGTTTTTCTTCACTAATTTATCATTAAAGATACCTAACAACTTTCAAGTTAAGGTTTCAGCATCTGTAAATAAAAAAATCCTGTTAATTCTAATCAAGTAACAGAAACTGTTTTAAACTGTGTTTTTGCATTAATTGAATTCCAATTTTTATGCAAATTTAGTTTGACAGCTGACGAATAAAAGGTAATTATCTAATAAATACAAAATAAATATTCTATATTCTTAACATAATGAAGAAATGTAAAAATTAAGAATGTGAATATATTTGTATTATAGCAATACAAAATGCTAAAATAAATGTGTTTACTTACAGCATACCCTCCCAATTAGGAGATAGCAATGCAAAAACTACCATAAAAGCTATATTTAGCAATAAATAATAATCAAACCAATACAGCGGCTATAACAGTTTATGAGAATAGTTATGTTTACAATGGATTCCTCACAGAATGCATAAGAGGACAAAATAACTAAAAGAATTACTAAAAGAGTTTACATCCAGTGCTGTGGCTGACAGTGTCACAAAAGTATCTGTCTAAAGATGGGAGGCATCAGTCACTCAGTATTAAAGAAAGGTAAACTACTATTACATTCATAAAGAGAAGCACATGTTCTAGTAGATTAAAAGCCTGTCTTTTAAGTAATGACTCTGAACTGAATTACCAGTGCTGCATTTCTTCAACTAATTTGGCATCTAAGGCATGCAACAATTCAGCTACTTTACATAAATAGATGGACAAATGCCATATGCATTACTTCTCCCCACTGCAGTGCGCCCTGTATATCAGGTGTGTTGCTAGATTTTTAAGTCCATAGACTGACTTGTGCCCAAGAAGCAACGTATATGCATGCAAAACTATTTTGTACCAAAACATAGCAAGAAAGCAGTAGACTTCAACATTTCACACACCACAGTATTGTTCATGGGCAAAAGCCATTTTCAAAGACTCCTAGTGGTAATGACACTCCTACTTATTATTTTTGGAAAAGTGCCTTTCAAAACCTAAATAGTACAAAGGAAACTCACACCTAAGGAGTTCCTCTCAATTCAATACACTTTGTTGGCAGTTGGCTCTTGGATGGAATTGCAGAGTTTTGCAGTCTTTCTCAATCTCTTCACTAGTTTATTTACAAAATACTTCTGATTTCAATTGTTCAAGTCTTATTATGCCACTCAATAAACATTAAATATCGTTTTTCCTCATACTGAAAAGAATCTGTTTTCAGTCTGCATTCTCTTTCAACATCCCACTCCTCAAAATTCACATCTGGATGGGAATGGCAATGCTCTAAAAACATTCCTTTATTATTTTCAGAGGATTATTGACTTCGTTAAGAATGATTACAGGACATATGACCCAACAGCATCTGCTATGACAATGAATAACACCACACTCCCGAGTTACATAGCCACATCATGGTGTTTTGTGACAGTCAGTGCCATCATTTCTAAAGGGTATCACTGCATACAGTAAGGTCTCTATAACAAATTGACTGAGGTAATGGCTATAAAAGCATCATCTGAACTCACTTGAGATAGCTGAAGACATTTCATGGGTTACAAGCACTTTATTTTGTGCTTATTACCAGCACCCACCCACCTCACAAGTAATAAAAAAAGATTTTTATTGACAAACAGCCAACTACTACTCCAAACTCAGCTGTTTTTGTAGACCTTTTTGTTTTATGGGAAGTTTAGCAAAACTCCTGCTGCTGCTTTCAAAGTGGTCTTACAGTAAGAAGCTCAAGGCAGGGAACAACTTTGCTCCATTAACTGTAACTAACTCCTCCATTTATTCAGTTTCATACCAATACTAGCAAGGTTTTTCAAAAAGTAGAAAATAAAAATATTCCATTTTCCCTTTTCTCTTCACTCTGCAATAAGTGCAACTTAAAGCCTTGGTTTCTCAGTTGTTAATTCTCAAAGCCCAAATACCCCTAGTACCAAAGTCAAAACAATTTGCCACAGACTTATTAGCAATATTACCATGATGATGACTGAAATGATGATGATTTATCTTTGAGGTTAGAACATAGCATTCTAGTTCATTATGTAGTTTACGCTTTGGCAGACAACAAAAATGTAGATGAAATGCACTCATCAAGTATACAAATCACATTAGCCTGATGAGATTTTAAAGGCTGATCAGTAAAAAAAATTCCATTAGCTCTAATTGCAGCTCAAAATATGGCAGACACTAGAGTTCATACTTCAGAGAGTGTACTTTAAGTCCAAGGACACCTCAACCACGAGAACCTTCTTTTAGAAGTTATCTGCATTGTTAGCCATATTCCTTCCTTATAGAGGTTTTGTGGAAGTAGCTTATAAAACTGCTTGTGATCTTCTGGGCTCTACAACAACTGATCAGTCTTTTCAGTCCTCTGCTGGCCCAGACCTGCCAATCATCTGCAGGTATAGCCCTCAGCTACATTCTTCAACTGCATTACTGTTGCATGAAAAGGGTGGTAAAGCAATTTGGCAGGAAATAAACCCCCTTGCATTCCAGCTCACCCTCAGATAACTGGAGAAGCTGGGGGCAGTGAGGCTTAGATCCTGGGTGATGCCCAATTCAGCACTATGAGTCTGACAACAGCAGAGTCACTCAATAGTGTGCTGCACTCCCATCTACGCATGATTTATGGACTCACACAGCTAAAGCTGCAGAATTTAGCAGTGTCCAGTGGGGAGTGGTGTGGCTGGTTACAGACAGACACAGTTTACTCAATGTGGCACTGCAAGTCTGGGAGCATTAATGTCAGATTCACATGACAGTGCCCTGCACCTGCCATCCGGTCACCATCTATGGACCCTCATGGACTATCAGGTGGTGCCCAGTGAGAAGTTGTGCAGCAATTCAATAAGCAAATAAGGCACTTTAATAAAGCAACAGGAGTAATAGAGATTTGTGTGGATTGTCTAAATCCACACAAATCTACTGCTTGTAGAAGTATATACAAGCATCGAGGTTACAAATTACTAAAAGTGGTAAGTTGGAAAACAGTTCTATAGAGATTTCTAAGTCTCTGATTAAGTCCTCAGGGAAGTATAAATCTTACCCAAAGTTGTCCCTAATGAGGGGGAAGAGAGGCTGAACCTGTTGACTGATCACAAGATACCATTGCAGAATTTTGACATCTCCCTCTCTTTAGGTACTTTTATATTGTTTTTAGCTTTAAGGTGGAGGTTGAATGACTCTAGTCATAATTTTATTGTGATTGGTAAAACTCTCTCTTCCCTTTTAAGGTATAGATTACCTAAAATTCAGAGCAAATGGTCAGTAGGGAGAGTGGTCACAACTTGGAGGCAGGTAGCCTTTGAGACAGAGGCGTGTTTTGGTATTATCATGACATTATAATAAGCAAAGTTTATTCAAAGTTCACACAAGGATGGCATTTGTCTAAATGGTGACAGACTGTTGGCCCAGGACTGCCAACAGGTGGCTTTATCAGCTTCTTGGTGCCGTGAGGCTTATGTGCAGTGTTTTACAGAGTTTGGCCACAGAATCTTCACTCCACTCCACCCTCTGTACTAATCTGCATACCAGGTTGTCTAGGAAACCATGTTGGAGGGCAGTTGCTGCATACTAGTTGCATTCTTCCCTGGGATCCTCTTCAATATTATACCTTTCCTTAAGGTGTGAACAATATTGTACTTTGGTTTAAGTTACCCCCAGTAATTATTCCACAAATAGAAAGGGGCTCTGTAGTTAGATCTGAGGCTGACCCAGCCCTGCTCAGTCCTTTCTCTCTCCCTTCTTAGGAATAAAAATGAAAAAAAAAAAACAAAACAAAACACATTGACATCAATCCTATAATTCCTGGTCCCTGATAAGTGCTCTCAAGCCTCCTTCAAAACTTTTTGTATCTAAGCAATAACAAATCCAGAAAGAAAGAGAGGATTCCTAAATAGACTCCTGAAGGAGTTCAAAAGAACTCAAGATACATTTAAAAACAATTAGATTAGTACCATTAGTTCCCGTGCAAACTGCAAATTACATAGCAGAACAGGAAAAGCAATTCACATGACTTGGGTTGGCTAAGGACATCTCTGGAATAGCAGAATATACAGAACTTCAGTTGAAATCAGTAGACAGCAACTTGGTTTACACTGGGACTCCTTTATAGTCAAGTAATAATGAAATATAGGTACGAGACAGTTTGAAAATTTTAAGGCTTCCCTGCATAGAGTGGGGGAGTGCAAGAGTGAAAGGAACTCCAGTACAAGTGGGACTTAGTCCCACCAACTCAGAGAGATGACAGCCCAGCACCAAAATAGGCTTAAACTGTGGAAATCCAAAATACGCACCGCTATGGACCCATGTTAGCTGTAAACCGCATGCATAAAAATAAACAGAAGGTGGTGTGGTACACATGAGAAGTTAAGGGCTGTTTTTTTAGAAGACAAGCATGTGAGGAGGAGGTAGGAGAAGGGGTCACGTGCCTCCCAGAAGAGGCAAATACCCTTTTGTACTCTCAGTGTTATCACTTAAACCAGACAAAAATTATATTTCTTTTCCCCCCTCCATTTTCTGAAAGAAGCTATTATGCATGTCTGGCAGTGGTCTTAGTTTTGACACAACATTTCTACCTCAATGCAATTAAATGAAAAATACATGTCCAGGGCTTCCCAATGTTTAAGTGATGATAAAGACTGTTAAAAATTAATCATCTCTCTCACTCACTATGATTGTCAACTGCTGTAAATGAATAAATTAATTATTGCATTTCATTCATAATTTAATTAGCCCTTTCTGTCATCTTTTTGATTCCCCTTGAGCTAGGATTTTGTTTTGCTATGGGATACTTGAGTTTGTTTGAAGATGAAGATGAAGCCACAGGCAACATTAAAGACTCCACATACAGTAGGATTGCCAATTCCTTTTTTGCTACAACACAGTTTTTATTAAAATACCACTTGGGCATTACTGTCAAATCAAATGAAAATACTTAAAAAACCCAACAAGTATTCTGCAAGGTAATGTTATGTTTTGTATGCAAATACCTCTTTCTTGAGGCTTTTTCTATAAATTCATAGAAAACATTCAGCTTCTCCCAAAGTAGTTAAAACCTATGAAGATTCCTTTTAAGTTATTTACTGAGCACACTCCCATCTTAATAGCTTTCTCTGTCTGAAAGGTACTACGAAGTCTTAAGGAGTGGTCTATAAGTTCTAATAAGCAGAAAATTCAAAAACTAACTTAAAACACATACAAAGTGATACCTGAAGGCTTTTTGGCCCTGGTAAGTTAGGCTTTTCTTTCTCCTGTGCTTGTACAACAACTAACAGAATGGTGCCTACCCACAATAGGGCTTTCCACCTGCTATGACAGTGCTCACAATTCATAGTACAAGTTCCAACAGTTGTTCAGAGAAATACCTCTTTCATATGAGCATTCACTGGGTACACAAAAATTGAACACAGAAAACAAGTTATGAAATTTGAGAGGAGGAGAGGGGTTTTATAAGTTAGAGTTACATTTTTATAGTAACATGGGTCAAAACAAATAACAGAAGGAGGCATTAAGTCTTCTAAGAATGGTAGTGGGGTTTATGCACTTCAAATTTGTCATTATCTTCAAGTTTGTTATTGCCAGCTCAGAGCAGTTTCAGATGCAATTGAATCTGGTTTGGGCAAAGTAACTGCTGAAAAGCTATTTCTAGCATACAATGTTTTCTGTCCTACTCTGTTCCTTCTTCCAGAAGTCCCTGTACCAGTGGTGACTCACAGCAAGCTATTCCCTCCTCACTCACCTCACCTTACTCTTGATATGAGAGTTCTATCTAATTTATGTAAAGATGGAGGCATGTTCTTTTCTACAGCCTGCCAGCCCGTCATACTTGCCTGGGCATGATGAGGAAGAGAAAGAAGCAGAAAACAAGTCCCAGCATCCATGCTTCCCTCCCCATTCCTAGAAATTGGCAGTGCTCTGATAGCACACTTTGCAGCTCTGCCACATCCACATCTTCTCTGGTATCACTCACTGCTGCAATGCGGGCATTAGCAAAACAACAGTCTGTGCCGCATGTGCCATGTGTACATGGTAATGAAAACAAACAGGACTCAAAAACCTGCACTCATTTCAGGCCAGACATACAGATTCTAATTTACAAATGTAGGCATGAACATTTGAAAATGTTAGTCCAAGAGCATACCACTGAAGCATAATATGTAAATAGTACCAACAGTAAAGCAAGATCAACACTATTCCCTTGCACTTAAATTTTAAGCTGCAAAAGACATCCTGCAGCCAATTAAAGCCTTTAACACCACTATAGGAGTACCACACTATATGTTTAGTATATGTTTATACATACAGCACAACTACATAAGCAGTGACAAGGGGAGTAGTAGAAAAATTAGGAGATGGGTGGTAGATTGACAGTAAGGTGTTTTTCTTGGTTTTGACAAGATTTCTAACTCAGTGTTGGTATAAAGTAACATTAATTATTTTTCACTATTGAATAACCGGTATAAAAACCCCAGACAAGATAATGGGTAGTATTTATTAGGATACAAGCTCTAAGAACTTCATAGCTTTTTTCTTCTTCTTTCTAGCAACAAAGCATTGTTCAACTATTATTTTCTTTTCCATAAATGTGGCAGCAATCTCTAAAGTTATATTTGCAGGTCCCTATTTTGAAGGTTATTTCAAAGATTACTTTAGCTCAGTTACTACCATGGTCATGTTGTAAAACTTCTCTTCCACAAGCTCCCTTACCAGTGCTCCAAAACTTAGTATCTTCCCACTACAAATATATAATTGCATAAAGATCATCCTGTAGAATCTGTTTATCTCCTTTGATCGTGATAGTGCATTATTTGTAGAGATAAGAAACATCAAGGAAACTATGAAAGACTATGTGGAACTGGAACTAAATAAAATCATGCATTGTTTGTTCACACTTTGAGTTTTGACCCTGAATATTTTCATTTAATTTTAAGCTTGCACTGCATATTTCACATTACACAAGTCATAGATGGGACTAGGCAATATTGATTTCAATTGACAGTCTTTTACATTCTTTCCAGGCGCAAAGGAAAAAACTAACCATTTAAATTCATGGAAAACATACACATAATTTTATTATGTCCAGTTGTAGAAACAAGTAGCATTTCTAAACAGCATTTTATATCATTCAGCATAACAAGAGGAAACATTTAACTAAACACGCCTAGTTTGTTGCAGTGTTGTACCTTTGAGGCTCTCATCTCCTTTCTTCCTCTTTAGCTCTGCTTTCACTCATTTGGTTATACGAATTTCAAAAAAGAAACTAAAAGTAAAATGTCCTCCTGTGTTTAATAGACCAAACCTTTCCACTACTATGCAATGTTTCAAAAGTGCAAAAGCTCAGGGAAAGCTCTACTACTAGCAACCCAGTGACCATGCTGATTTCTGTTGACTTCAGCAAAGGACAGTTCACAAAAAGCAGCATTTACCTACTTAGAACCATCAGTTTAATGGCAAAGAGACTTTCATGTGGGGTAATAAACACAAATGACAAACTGTAAAAAATACAATGTGTAGTGAAGTTCCTTACAAAAGAGGAATAGGTATCATTAACTTCCACTATACATATTCCCTAATATGCTGTCAGGTGTGAGCCCTTATCAGTCTAACTGGATTAACAATTAGGGCTATGAAGAACAAAGCAAACAAAATAAAGGTTTTAGTCCATTATACCTAGATTTGTCTTACAAGTGCACAAGTCAGCTGACACAAAATCGAATATTTTGCTTTGCAAAAATTTTATGCATGTGTCTTTATTAAATTATTTTTTTTTTAACAGTGGAATTTCTAAAACTGCTTGTTTTTCAATTTCCAGTAATCACAACCACAATTGTTTTACTTTTGGCAGCAACAGCTAAGCATGTAAATATCTCTGAACACAAATTCAAGTCTCTTCTTAGATATATGCATTTGTTATAAACTTAAACTCACCTCTAGTCTTTGAAGTGATGAGCTAAGTGTCTTCAGTTGACTTCAACTAAAAAATTTTGTCAGAACCAAGAGGTCTAATTCAAAAGCATCAGATACAATCTCTTTCCAGACTTCAACAAGATACTGTCTTCATCTTTCAAAAGTGAAAAAGAATTAAATCAAGACAGAACACATAACCAGGATCAGACATAATAAGTTTTTACACTTCTGGATTGTTTTATAAGTAATAAAATTCTGGCATACGCTAAGTTGCCTGGAAATTCCATTTACTGTGTAATTAGAAAAGGTCAAATAATGTCTCTAGTGAAGCTTGCATCAGGCTGATCTATACAATACATGAGAGAAGTACAGGTTTCACAAAATATTCCTTATCATGGGAAGGGTAGAGTGTCTATCAACAATCATATCAACATTATTTCACTCATTTGACTCCTTCATGTAACAGTAAACACTGTTGGAGCATTTCACATAGAAGGCTTGAAACTAAATCAACTAATTAGTGAGATTAATCTACAGGCTCTAGGTGAAAAAACCCACAACTTTAAAAAACCCTTTTCTTTTGTAGTAGTTTTTCCCATGTTATACTGAGGATACTGAAGACTACCTGGTTCAGTGGCATAAATAAACTTAATTTCAGAAGGTATCTTTGAAAATACCATCTAATATGGGAAAAAATATAGTTTTATATTTTAATATCTAAGTACATTCTATAACAGACCACTTCAATTTGAAAACTTTTTTTGCCTAGACAGCTAATCAGAAGATACTGAAAATACTTCATATCATACTATAGATTTTAAATAGAGGCAAAATTCAGAGGTAATTATCTAGTGTTAGGCCTGTTGATACAGCAGCCAAAATGAGACAAAATTTTGCAATTAGTGTTCTGTCAAAAATTCAGACAAAAAGCAGAACAATTCAGTTTAAGTACAGGTTAAGGATTATAGTTCTTAGTGTAATCTAATTACATAAATCAATTGGACCACTAGAGAGAGAGTAGTAGTTAACCTCTGACAGTAGAGAGGAGGAGGAGCTGTTAGCACCTGTGTGAAAGAAAGGAGACAGCATAAAAATTACTATGAGCAATAAAACCAATAACTCTGTCCAGTTCAGTTTTAAGTATCTTAGACATGAATTAATGTTGCAATACTGGCTTTTCAAAGTATTTTCTATGACCTCTCACCACAAGTTTTTCCTTACTTATGTCCTTAGACTATAGGAGAGAGATGATAGCACTGCTATTTTAAATTACTTGTTCTTCAATAAGAAACTTAATGCTTACCTTTAGCACAGATTAATGAAAGACCAAAAACCCTGAAGGGCAAAAGAATGGATGATATCAAGTGCTATATTGAAAAAAAAAAAAATTGATGAAGTGCAAAATTATTTGGTTACCCAAAAAGAAAAGCATGTCTAAGTGATAAGGACACCTCATCAGCTCACAAAATATAAAGGTCCTTATATGAGAAGATCCTATGAACTTCAGCACAGAAGGACAGAAAATCAGAAGCATTGATGTAGTAGAATATCCGCAGCTTTTTTGTAACATTTCATTAGTAATGCCCGCTTGAAAACAAATCAAGCCACTCAATGAAATCACTTTATTGTACTGCATGACAAAAAGACAGAACCAGATAGAAGAGCATAGATGTAGCTAAACTCAAAACACAGCTAAAGAAAAAAACATTAACCTGTTCAATTTATGGCCAAGAAAGCACAAGGCATTTTCCAGGAACAGAAAAATTCTCCAGAGCAAGTTTTTAAAAAAAAAAAAAAAAAAAAGACAGATGACATGCTCTTGTTACAATGAGACACAGTTCAAGCCAGTCAGATGAGAAAACTCTTTCACCAGAAGCAGAAGACACTCTCCAGTTAGTCACACCACCCTGGACAAGAGACAAAGCATCTTGTTCAACAGAAAGTAGAGCTCAATAATATACTCAATATATTTCTACATATAAAAACACAGAAGACACGATGTTGCTATTTGGATGACTCCTTCTCTCCTCTTTTCCTGTCTGATATTGATAAATAATGAAAAGTCCACTAGTGTTCTTTTAACCATTTTTAAGCCTTTTACTACAAGATCTGGAAAGAAAATATAGCTCCATAATGCCAGAGCTAACATCCTAATTGAACTCATGATCTATATTGGGAATCCAGCCAAAGCAAGGAAGCATCAATAACTAGAAAATATTTTCTTTCATGTATTGTTTAGTTCAATAATGAGGCAATTATAATAATTATTCTCATGTTTAGCACTCCTTAATAAAGGCCTGCTGAAATACTTACATGTGTTTTATTAAGAAGTTGCTAGTTGCATAAAGCTTATTTTGAAATTACACTTTTAAATAATTTCATTTATCTTGACATTATTTCTAGAGAAATTAAATCAAAAGATTAATCTGTCTTTACAGCAGAGGTTTGCATCAAGAAAACAACTTAAGTAATTTCTCTAGAAAAGCCTTATGTTTGTGACCAAGAGAATGAATAACATCTTACTAGAGAAAGAAAACAGCCTTATAACAGCATAATCATGCCATTATCTTCACAGCTTTTGCTAGCATAGCATTAGAAATACTCTCTCTGATTAAAATAAATAAAATCTAGAAAACTAAAAACCCAAGGAAAGCACAGTGTTATTTATTCTTCTGATTATATACAAGATATTGGAAGAGCACTCCTAGAAATAGCACAAAGTGGGCATCACCTTGACATAAAACAAACAAAATAATTTGTGCATCTCTAAACTACATCTTTTACTTATTTGAATGAAAAATCAATTACATAAAATAATTGCTTCCAAGGATTAATTGTCCTGTATTGGACATTATATAATCAGCTCTTTGAGAATAAAATAAATTCAGATGCAAAAGAAAAATGTTTTTTAAATCCCGGGTAAGTAAAGAGTTTCTATTCTCCTCAACTAGAGGAAGAGGCATGGGGGGGGAAAAAAAGAACGTTTCAATATAATAGAAATTTTGAAACACTTCATCTTCACAAAGCATCAAGGTTAGCTTAACAAAGTTTTTATTTCTAAATTGTATGCAAAAAATATTTAGACAATAATACAAATTCTAAAAGATGTGAACAAAACACCAGAAAACTGAAACAAGAAAAAGGAAATAAAAGCCAAAATACATTAACACAAGTTCCGATTTAATACATTTTAACTAGGAAAAAAAAACTGAGGCACAAACATTGCAGTGTTTGTCTACAATGTATGTAAAACATCTAAGTTTTCGTACACAATTTTCAACTGACTAATGTCTATATTTTTCAGTAGCAATTCTGAATAATTCTCTGCCAGGGTTAATTGATAAGCAGTTTATCTTAGAGTTATATTAATAACAATAACTCAACCTGAAGTAGAAAAAAGTACTTCAGCTGAGAAAGCAGTTATACAAGTTAGTGTGTGCAAAACTATGGGAATGGGTAGCCAGGAGACCTGGTGTCACAGGACCAGGCCAGAAAATACACATGACCCTTTCTGATAGCACTGCCAACTCACATTTCAGTATTTTTTAAAGTAAGCTTTGTGATACCAAATATTTTAAGAGTTCTTGTTTAAGTTAGGGGACTGTTGGCTACATTATCATTTAAGAACAGAGGGAGGTTTTTAGTCTCGCACTGGCAGAGATTCTCCAATATCAGAAGCCAAGCAAAGTAAATTATTTTTAAAATTACTCTTGACACAGGAGCAGTAGAGTTCATGTTTTCTGAGCAGTTTGGTTTTCATTGTCACTAGAAACTTCCATGAATTCAGATCTAGTCACCTTCTTGTTGACTAACAAAAGCTAACTTGACCATTGAGCTGAAACATTAGGTCTGTCCATGGTATCTTACCCTCTAAGGCTCTGAAATCTTAACACAGCAATGAATCAAAGGAAATGTATGAAGTACAGTGCCCGAAATCTACTTTCTAGGTACTTTAATACATTTTCAACAGATTTTTAAAAAAGAGGGTGAGAGAATATGGCAGAAACGAGAAATCAAAAGAACCTCTACAACATCCATACAATCCAGGGAAATCCTAAGGCTCCAGGAATGCAGCATCATTCTGCTCCCACCTTTCATAGCAGGAGATGCCAAAATATCTGCTTGAATTGCTATCACACATTCACCCACAAATGTCTTTATTTTCTTCCACCCTTCACCTCTGAGATGTTCATAACCATAGGGCTTCTTCAAACACCATGTTAACCAGGAAGAGTTACCTGGATTAGGAAACAATCCTACACACATTGGGATTTTAGTCAACAACTTATTGAGCCTTACTTACTGGAACAGAAGTGTCGAAACTTCAAAATGAGCTTTCTTAACCTACATAATAATTTTAAATTTTGAAACAATGCTTTGAAGAAAATATCTTCTAGATATTTTAGTGAGTATTACCTAGTAATTTGGAAACTGAAAGGTAAAAGCACCAAAATCACTCTTGGGACAAGTACAAAAGTTTGTCTTTACCTTCTTAATGTAAGATAAATTAAAATATCAGTTTGAGAGGTATAGGGCCAGTTTTGGAAAATGACTGGGATTTTAAATAGCTTAAACAAACATAGGTCAAGATAGTTATATATGCTTAAATTACATCTGAATGCATCAGTCTGCAGGTAGGGCAGGGCAGAGTTGTTACTGAAAGCAGAATTCAACTTCACATCTGTGCTTCTTGAGAGAGTATGTGTCATTAGCATAAAAAGTTTGTCAAAAGCTGCTTATTAATATGAGTCAACCCCAGGCATATTTTTTAGAGTGAAAGGATACAGCCAAGTGTAGATACCAAGCAAAGTCTTAAACATGACATAACATCTTCAAAACAAGAAACACAAACAGAACAAAATCAGTTTTCTTCATAGCAGCAATATTTATATGAAATTGGAACAGAAGGTCAGAATTACAAATAAGGTCTGTCTCATATCAGATGGAGAAGCTAATAGCTCACAAAACAGCATGTTCTAGGAGGTGACTGTTGCAGATGTATTTTTTACATTGAGAGGGCAAGCATTCAGGTTACCAGAGAAAGAAAAACAGTAATATAGACTTGCAGCAAGAACAGAGGGAAGAGTGAGAGGAAACAAGACTTTTACTTTAGAAGAGCCATGCTCCAACCTTTGAACCCATCCCTGGCTTAAGAAACCCAAAACTTAATCATGAGGTAGCATTAATTTTCATCTATGTGTCTCTATAACGATGGTTTAGCAACTAAATGCCAATAAAAACTGAATAGTAAGATGAGAGCAAGGGTTCCCGTCACAATTTACTTGAAGTTCCACATTTATGTTTCAGATATAAAAGGATTTGCTTGCTTTCCCTCCAATTATACCAGATACTACTCTTCCAATAGAGCTTCCTCTTGATTATATTCCCAGATCACCACAACTATAATTGTCATATTATCCTGAACTATTTTTTCTGAACCATCCAGATTACATGACAAATTAGTGTAGTTCCTTTCAAAAAATATTAAGCAAATATGAAGTAACATAACTGCAAACAACAGCATGTATGAAAAGTACCACTCCACTTCTAAAAAACTTTCTTTGCTCTGTCTCCTTGCATGACAACTATGGGCATTAAAATTCTAGAACATTAAAAATGCTCCAGGCTCAGGAATTATGACAGATTTGGTGCTTATGCAAGCTTTCCAGGTAACCTGACTAAACTTCAGACCAGTTTTTTAAAACAACTTGCTATGCTAAGATTGTACAAGAATGGTATAAAAAAATACACAAAAGTCCTAAAGGTTATAAAGTATGTTGGGCTTATACTTCATAAAGCATTGGATAGACTCACAGATAAATCATTATACATTTGCAAAGCCTCACTGAACACTGTTGTTTTTTTGCAGCATCCATAAAGGACTAGACATTGGATATGAGTTAAAAAGTACATAGAGCTTTCCTTACATTAAGGAAGATCACCTTTTTTCCCCCTTAATAAGAACAACTGAATTTATAGTACATTTATAGTCTGGTTTGAGATACTTGCAAAACTAAGTAATAAATGTTTAAGCATTAGATGTTCATATGTGACACTACTGAGGTCTGATTGCATTTTTAAAATTGTTCATATTTCCATTAGTGATGGAAACATGTGACCTAGCAGAATGTAGTACGCTTAGATGAGTACGTGATGAGTACATACAGTTCACATATACCTGTGAGCATTTCATAAATTAGGGATCAAAAGAAACTGTATTCCCAAGATGATATAATGAGGATCTTCTCACCACTTTTTGTCTAACTCTCTGCTTCATTAGAAATCTAAACACTTAACATAAGTTACTGATAGAAAATTTACTTGATAATAAAGAGTCTTAAATTAGGGCACAGATTATAAAAGGAATTATCAGCTTGTCCACTAAAACAACAAATTACCATCTGGAATATCATTTACGAAGACCTGATGAAACATACTAACATTAATAACAAATACTTTGAAAGCAATGTGCCCAGAGTACCCAATATACTTGTGAAGATCACATCCTACTATCAAGGTTCCCTGGTTCACATATCTTCAAAACTCAGCTAAATCCAACTGAAAAATATAATAGAAATTCAGAAGTTATGCTTTAAGGATCTGCAAATAGGGCAGAGAGAACAAATTCTCATTCTTTATATGAGTTCTCCATAGAATGTTATTCCACTTCCAAAAAAAATCAGAATACTTTTTACTTAATAGAACATCAGTATTGAATGTAGAACAGAATCTTAACTTGTCAAATTTAACTTGTTTTGGAAATTAAATTCAATTTTTAGCTTTACTTTTTAATCTTTTCATAAAGAATTCTTTTAAAAGCCAAGAGTACGTCAAAACAAATTAAACTAAATAGATATACTGAAAATATATATATATATTTTTCAGATGTACTGAAAAAAATGTGATATTTCACCCTCCAAAAAGCAGCCACTTTTAGTATCCCTCATACACTGCATACACATACATCCGAGTACAAAAATAAAAGTAATATAGAAATTAAATTAACATTTTGCAATTTCACAGTCACTGCTACCTGGGTAACCTTATGGCAGTAAAATTACTCACCAGGCTAGCTTTCTGCCTTAGTTTGCCCTTGTCTTTTGTGCTAGCCATATCCAGACAGACAAGTTTTCAGTTAAGTGAGACAAATGTCAATATACAACTTTTTAATCAAGTTGAGTCATTTTTTTCCAGAGTTTTTCTGACCATCTCCAGTTTGGAAGTCTACCTGTACTTATGTTGAAGAAAACGTGTGCTCCTAGGTGTCATAGGCACTTTTTGACGTATTTTTCTCTTTACACATCAGTTCCTAGTACTTAAATTGGAACAAACATCCTTCCTTCCTCTGTCTTGTCAACTAAGTTTTTAATTTCCTGAGTGCAGTGACTTTTGAGCATTTCCAAGCCTTCCTGCAGAGAGCTCTGAATTCAGCTAGGGCCTCTGGATGTTGCTGGGGCTCCGCAGTGGGTGGCAGACACACAAAAGCACAGGGCAGGATCCAAAGCAGAAGTGATTCATGCTGAATTAGAGCTCTGAAGACCTCCTAATGAAAACATTCCACAGGGGCTCTGTTTACCATGCTTGGCATTCCCTAAAGTACTTGCATAGCATCTGCCACCCCAAAATAATTAACTGTCTAAGAGTGAGGAAAAGTGCATGCAGCAAGTCAGATTGGTTGCTCTCCCTACATTCTGCTGTTTAAAGGATATGAAAAGGGTGAAAACACCAAGAAAGATCAGTAATTACTTCACCACACAAAAGCACAAGACAGCAAATAACTTTTACATTTCATCACTGATACAGCAGATGAACACAGCTACCACACAGCAACACCGAAAACTCTGAAGTGATTTACATGTGAAAGCATGTCCTAAACTCCCTCAGAACTTTCCTGCCAACACAAAAAGTACAGGCTTAACTACAGTGGTATTGTCAGAACTCTGTAGCCCAGTCCACAGAGTACATGTGGTTACAGGAGGTTGTACAAACTGACATAAAGCTACACAAGGGTAAGGGATTGTTAATGCAACATAAATGCATCCAATCTACCAAGACTGTGCTGCTTAATCATAACTAGGAGCATCCTGCCTGCCTTTCAGCTAAGCTCAGACAGTCAACACAAGGCAAATATTCAGAGAAACAAGCAGCAAGGGGATTCTCAAACAGGAGCAGCAGCTCACAGAAGATGAAAAAAGAAACAGAGCACAGCTGTTATGCAAAACTCACCTCATTACTGACCAAATATTATTGCATTAAAACTACAGGGTATCAGAGTTGTGTTTTTCAGCTGACTAGCTGCCAAAAAAATATAGAAAAGCAATATAAGAACTTATGCATAGACTAGATCCTTATTGTAAAAAAGAATGTATTAAATACTGGCTAATACCTTAATTATACATTGGAAGAAACAAAACTGGGAAAAAGATACAGTGTATGCCCAGTGTGAAAGAAAAGTGTTTCTGCTTAATATATCAGTAGCACTATCCCCTAGCACTTCAGTAAATGTAATCAGAGAAGCACAGCTGGAATTTGTAGCCAACTGAGCTATCAGTTTATGAAGAGCTTCTTAATAGAGACAGTGCCATCTGGGCCAATTACAAACCACATATCTTGGGCATGATGGAAAGTGATCCCAAGTCAGTATGTTAAAATTCAATTTAGTCCTCCCTTTGCTTGCCTTCCTTTTGTTTTTCATCCCCTTTGCCTCATCACCCGTATATTTGCACTTTTCATTCTTGTCTTGCCTAAAAAAAGAAGCAACAGTTCCAATTATTTCAGCTCAGCTTAAACATACAATAATATTGGGGTAATTTCCTGTCTACTTAATTGAAGAGATCTGGATGCAAATGTTTGTAAGGAGAGAAGTTATCATTCTGGGAAAGTTCCAGCATATAAAAAAATCAGTTTTGAGCTTCTCTACTCCTTCCCAGGTTATATACAAAGTACTCATTTGGTAATAAACAGAACAGAACATACAAAATAATTTTCACTTCTTTAGTATATTCAGATCACATGGAAGAAACAAAGAAACATGCTATAATGCCAACAACATACCATTACAATAAAGCCTATGCAATAAACCAGAATAAAATAGAACTATAAGGACATGAATGTTACTACACTCCTGATGCCCAATTTGCCAATATTTTGTGTCAGCACAACTGAGGTACAAGTTATGCTTTTTTGTTTTGTCTAAAAAATTCTGCTTAGGCAAAACTTAATATGTCAGACATGCTTCTGTACTCCCAGTAGAACTGTAATATGCAGTTCGTCCAATATAAAAGCGATCTCTACTTAAGAAAAAACTAATGTTTATAGCCACCAGATGACCTGTAAAGGATTTGTTCGAGAAAAAAAACTATATTCAGGGTTGCCCATTGGTTGTAAATAACTTTCTGAATATTTATCAGTAAAAATTTCAGTGGGCTACATAAAGTTACTTTTTACCTTCACATCCTAAGGGCAAGTTACTCTATCTGCAGAGAACCCCAAGATGTTGCCTTCATTTCTTCAAGGAACACTGCAAAAGAATAACTAATTCATGCTGCTGCTCAAGGGCTGCTCCTTTTTCACCCTGAGCAAAAAACACCGCAATGACATACATGCTAGATATGATCAGTATGTGTTCAAATATGTACCAAAGTAGTATCACAATAAGTAACTCTGAACCCTCCTCTTGTAAAATTGCCTTAGGAAAGTGCTTTGTTCCAGTGTTTCAGTTTAAATTTGCAAGAACTCACCTGGCAAATGTACAAACAATAGTGCTCAGTAGGGAGCTGCTACCATCTACCTTCAGTCATTGACTTTGTAAAATAATTCCTTCTTTCATTACTCTCCAGGGGAAGAAAGCTAACAAAAATATTAACATCTCTGTTTTGGAGTAACTTGTATGATAACAAATAAATTCTATTTTTATTACACTAAATAAAGTTTGTATTGTGTAATTCTATGAGCAAATAAGCATATGCATTTCAAGGAGGGCTACTGTTAACACCATTCAAAGTAACCTACTGGAGTTTTAGGACATTTTGATCATTCACTGGGCAACAAAACGAAAGGAAAAACAAAGTCTCCAAACAGACTGATGGAAATATTTCTGGAAGGAAATATATATGCAGAAAGATATTGTTTTATGGTACCAAGATATTTTCATCATCAATATCATTAGATTTAGTTTTTCATCTCGAAACGGATATTCTAGTTGGATGGTGGCATAAAGCTGAACTAAATGAAGCATAAAATTGCAGGCAGGTATTCTTATGCTGTTTGCTACTTAAGTGCATCCATATTTTTTTCACCAGGATTTCTCAAATAACTGTATAAATACCAATACTCCATTTTACAGGGGGGTAGACCAAGATGATGAACAGTGAGGTTTGCTCTGTAGGAGCAAAAAGCAGTTTAGGAATGGAGATTTCACACCTAGTGGGGCTTAATTCAAACAGTACTACCTCACCTTTCACATGAGCTGTGCTCTTAGGGTATGACTGTGCAAATGACTTCAGTGGCAGGGATGTGATTGCCAGCCAAGATCATCAACTCTTGCATGTTTTTATTTCTCTGACAAATCCTCCCCAGCTGTAGGTTGTCAAACAAAAAACATTAAATTCCCTTTGTCATAATAAACAAGAGACTAGTGAAATGTTCTTGCAGAGTTCAAGCTAATCAAAAGGAGGTGGGTTTAGATTTTTGTTATTTATTTGTTTTGTTTAAAGGGGTTAGGTGATCATTTTCTTCTCCATTCTGTTCAGTGTCTGATGTTTTTCTCCTTCACCCATGTTTATGGTAAGGGCATCAAAACAACTTCATCATGGAAGGGAAATTAAAAAAGGATTTAAGAAGTTAGCTTCTTGGAGACCACACTGCAACAGTATCCCAAACCCCAAATTTGGTAGCTAGACACCTAGGGAAGGTGAAGAGAGTCATATTCAGAGTCCTAGCCCAGGGAGTGTTTTCACTGATTAATAATTTACTATTAAATACAGAAATAGCCCGAGTACACAAAGCAGAATAAAACATTGATTCTAGCTTTCTGAATGTTTCATTTTTAATACAGAAACAGTTTTAAGCATTTTTGTTGTTTTTTGAGGTCTGTAAAGATATATGCATATAATAAACGTAGTAAACAAATAATCTACATCCTAAGGTGGGGAAAAGAATTCTAGAAATTTCTCAGCATTAATCAGTACTTTCAGAGCTGCACCTCTGCAGACTATTTTACAGTAAACTTAAAAGATGAAGCATCCAATCGTATAACATACTGAAGTAGGTATCTTGTTTGCTATAATAAATAATTAATTATAGAAGAAACTATGTTTCCTAAGAAAATATTCATGTCAAAAACCTGTTAAGTAAGAAAAACATTTTGAGATATGGAACTGCAGGGTCTGCATAGTGAGTAACAAGACTTTGGGACAAGCAAAAATCCAGCTACTTCTACCAGTATGCACCCTCAGAGACTACAAAAATTCACCAGCTGCTATGAAGTGTCAACAGGAGCCAACAAAAAACAAACAAAAAAACCAAACAACAAAAAACCACAACAGATGTTTGCATCAAAAGGAAGTCTAAAAGCTCAAATCTTGAGAGGGAATAGACTTTCAAAGAATGGAGCTTTTACATGATGAAATCTATTGAATATCAAGTATTTTTTACAAAAAAATGAAACCATTTAAAAAATTAAGATAGGAGTAATGTTTGTCATTGTCATTTTTATGGAAGAAGTTAATACCAAATATGAGTTTAAAGTAGTAATTTCTCTTCACTATCACCCTGCCCCCCCTCACCCAGGGAGTAGGGGAGAGAATTTAGAAAGAAGGGCAAGGACTCACGGATTGAGATAAAAACTATTTACTAATTAAAATAAAATGATAATGATAACAGTGATAACAGACTATACAAATGAGTGATACACAGTGCTCACCACCTGCTGACCAATGCCCGGCCTGTGCCAGCTAATGATCCTGCAGCCAAGACTGTCCCAAACCAAAAACCCCAGAAGAGTGATCCCAAGCAATCCCTGAGAGAATGCCCTGTCTTCCGGTCAACCCCGGTTAATATACTGACATGATGTGATGTGATATGGAATATCTCATTGGCACATCCAAATGCCAGTTTTGGGGTTTGCTATTCACTGAGCTTCTCCATCCCAGTCCTAGTGCAGCTGTGAAGCAGCCAAACACCGTGACCTTAAACTCCAGCAGCAACAGGTAACACCAGTACTGTTATCAACATTCTTCTCATAATATGTCTGAACTGAAATACTGAAACTAAAATACAGCTATTCTAATTACTAAAAAGAAAATTAACTCTATCCTAGCAAAACCAGGACACAGTTTAAAATAATTGCCCATTGTCCTGTCATTACAGACCCTGGTAAAAAGTCTCTCTCTCTCTTATAAGCCCCCTTTAAATACTAGAAGGCTGCAATAAGGTCTCCCCAGAGCCTTCTCTTCTCCAAGCTGAACAACCCCAAATATCTCAGCTTTTCTTCAAGGGAGAGGTATTCCAACCCATACATAATTTTTGTGTCCATTCTTTAGACTGACTCCAACAGGTCCATGTCTTTCTTTTTCTGGTAATACCAAAGCTGGACACAGTACTCCAGATGTGGTCTCACAAGAGTGGAGTAGAGGGGGAGAATCCTCTCCCTTGACCTTCTGGTCATGCTTCTTTTGATGCAGCCCAGGATACAATTTACTTTCTGGGTCTCAAGCACACATTGCCAGCTCATGTCCAATTTTTCATCTACCACTATCCCTAAATTTTTCTCTTCAGGTCTGCTCTCAATCTAGTAATCTCCCAGTCTGTATTGATACTGACAATTGCCCTAACTCAGGTGCAGGACCTTGTGCCTGGCCCTACTGAATAAGTTTTGCATGGTCCCACTCCTGAAGCCTGTGAGAATCCCTCTGGATGGCATCCCTTCCCTCAAGTATATCAACTGCATCATTCAGCTTGATGTCATCCACAAACTTGCTGAAGGTGCACTCAATCCCACTATGTCATTAATGAAGATACAGAACAGTACAAGTGAACACAAACCCCTGAGGAATGCCACTTGTTACTGATCTACATTTAGACATTGTATTGAGCCATTGACTGCAACTCTTTAGATGCAGCCATCCAGTTAATTCCTTATCCATCTAGTAGTCCATCCACCAAATTTTTATCTCTCCAATTCAAAAACAAGCAGGTTGCATGGGACCACATCAAAGGCCTTACAAAAGTCAAGGTAGATAACAGTGGTTGCTTTTTCCTTATCCACCAACACAGCCATGCCATCATAGAAGGCCACTAGATTTGTCAGGTATGATCTGCCCTTGGTGAAGCCACGTTGGCTGTCTCCAATCACCTACCTGTCATCCATATAGCCTGATATAGCTTTTAGGAGGATCTGTTCCTTATTTCCATGAGGACAGATTTTTCTTGTGTTCAGTACACATTTCAAGGCCACAAGACCCTGCTCTCTCACTTGGACTCTTCAGTGTCATTGCGGCATGCATAGCTTACCTCATGAGCAAGGAATATGGCCACTGTTGCCTCTTTTCCATCTGATCATTTTGGTAGCATACAGTAAAACTCACCAGTTACCATCAAGGGCAAAACAGATGCAGCTTTGGGGAAATTAATTTATTGCCAGTTAATAACAGAGTAGAATAGTGATAAATAAAACAAAATACCCCTTCCCCCTCAACCTGCTACTTCAGTCTCAGTTTCACTCCCAACTTTTACCTCCTACCCTTAAACAGCACAGGGGTATAGGGAATGTGCTTGCTTTCTGCTACTCCTTCTGTTATAGTGAAGACCCTGAATAAATGTTATTGTTGCAAACATATAGATAAGGTAGTTGCTTTGCAGCCTAGTTATTGCAAATATATTTTAGTTATTGTAGGACTAGTTACCCAAGCTTCGCAAATAGTACTAAATTTAATCATCCCCTTTAAAGATGTTGTGTAGGTCGTAAATTCCCATTTCCCTAAGTTTAAAGGAATTTGCTGGCCTCAAGAGGAAGGAGGTGATATTTTGGTACTCTTGCCTATCTCTTCAAGCCTTGGTTCGCACTCCTGGCTTCTTATCTCTGCTTGCCAAAGACTCTCTTGGCTTTGTGAATGATTTATCACAGGATGTCAACATAACTTGACGTCAAGGGGGAAGAAGCCCCAGATGTGGTGGGGGTCTCTCTCTCAACCCCCAGATGCAAGAAGAAAGGGGCATGCGCAAACTCGAGAGGTCAACTACAGGTGACTATGAAGACGGTGGGGTTACTGTAGGTGGTGATGAAGATTCCTCTCTAAAACCCCTGACGACCACCCCCACAAAAGCTCTGCGCAGATGCGAAGGGGAGGAGACCTAATTTTAATATGAAGCGGGGAAAGGTTATGCATATGTATAGGCATTTTGCATTAGTCAATGAATATGTATAAGAACACACTTTAAATATAGAGAGCTAATTGCCTGAGGGGGCACACGGTTTGGAGGGTTACCCCCCCGTGTCACTCGACACCGAATAAACATACCTACTTTACAACTTTTCTAAGTTGTGGAGTCTCTTTTCCGCACGTCACTTCCTCTTCACACTGTTCCCCTGCTCCAGTGAGGCATCCCTCCCACAAGATACAGTCCTTCATTGACTGCTCCAGCATGTGTCCCTCACATAGGCTGCAATTCTTCAAACTACTCCAGTATGGTTCCTTTCCATGACATACATTCCTTAAGGAAATAACCGCCCCAGGGTGGGTGCCCCATGGTGTCACAGGTCCTGCCAGAAAACCTGCTCCTGTGTAGGCTCTTCTCCATGGGTCACAGCTCCTACCAGGCACCTGCTTATTAGGGGCTATAAGTACCCTCTGCAATACTCAGAAGTAGTGTTAAGTGCTCAGTCTTAACATTGGATGTGTATTTCTCATCATATCATGCAATATACTAGGAAAACCAGTAGAAAGCTGCAAAAAGAAAAGCTATCTGAAGACAAGAGCATCTTAGTTAAGATAAACAGGAGAATGTTAATCAAATGGCCTTTAGGTAGCAAGAGAAAGGAAGTAATGACTGCCCTTCTGCTCCTTTTTCATAAGGAGTTTTTCCAACAATAACAACAAGCATGGAGCAGCAGAACACTTTAGCACTAGGAAGAATTTTAGTCCTGTTCTTTTGCAAATCCTGAGCTGTTTGTTTAAGTGAAGATGGTGCAGCATATGGCAGCACTATGACTCTACTAGTATTGCCCTTGCCTTACTCATGCATATTTTGCAACAGTTTAGAGGCTACAGACAAAAAATGAAATAAAAGACCTGCATATTCATCTGTTGACACAGGCAGATTTTTGATCTCTAACTATAATGTATTTGGTAAAAGCAGCACATCATTTGACACCACAAATTCCCACTTGAGACAGTTCAAAATTCCTATCTGCAAGTGGCACATGAGGTTTAATCAGCACCTGAGAAAGGAGAAGGGAAGCATCTGTTGACTTGCTCTAGCCAAAACACAGATGATTTCATTCTTCTTAAGATGAAGCACCCATTGATGTAAGTCGGCAAGCCATCCTCTATTTTGTTATGGAGAAAATGCAAGGCAGCCAACTGTCCCTATGCATCAAACTATCCTGAACTGCTTTCTGAAGCTGCAACCCTCAGTAGAGGCTGGAAACTGCTTAATTAAAACATTCAAATATGTCTTAAAGATTTTAACAGTAACCACCATTTTATAAATAGAATAACAATTTTCCCTGTAGCCAAATCTCCATATGTGAGACAACAATCAAACATTCCCATATTTTAAATGTTAACTATTCAGTAGGCATACCTCATTAAAGATGGTATCTTGTTAACACACCAAGTCTCAAATAGCTGTACTATAAGAAAGAATACTGGGTCATATACTCAGCTGCTGTAAATCATTTACTTCAACAAAAATAATGCTATGTACATCAGCTACAGATCTAGCACATTGTTTATGGCTGAACTTGCATAGATAGAAGTGCTTTGCAAAAGCACTGCATATAATTGCCCTGTCATTCATTTTAGGATTGTATTTTCATGATGACTGGTGAAAGTTGGTTTTTCCTTTGCATTTTCCCTGCTTTATTGGTAGCAATTATGAGTGATTTTATGTCTGTTTATAGAAAGTCGTAATTGAAAGAGAAAACATCTTTAATTGATGTGGATATTTGTTGTGCTGAGGATTTGATTGCTGACTCAAGCTGATTGAGAGCTCCCTTCCTAAATGACTGGCTTCACATCTCAGATTTGAGATGATAGCAGAAAGTCTTTTTTGAATAACATTTGCTTAAAAAAATACAGAAAATAAATGCAGCACTAGAACATATTTTCTGCCATCACCTGCTCTATTCCTCTCTCCTGCAGTAGTTGCAATATGCCTGAGTTCAGGTTAGCTGCAGCAGTTTTTAACAGAGAAGAAAGGCTAGCTCTATGAAGTAGGCCACCTGCAATCTCGGAACATAATTTCTATGTCAAAGGGCACTAGATGCCTTCAGTCCTTCCAGCGGGTGCTAGTATACACTAGGGAGGCATGGGCAACACCATCTTCACTGGGTCAGGGATGCTGGTAGCATGAAAGAAAAGCAAAGACAAGTTCGATCCTCCTGCATTCCTTCTACCTCTACCATTTTAGTTCCAATACACAGTGAGACAGCATGCCACACTCAAGACTTCATGGCTGCAGGGAAAAAAGCCAAAAGGCTGTTATCAAGCTGATCCCACAGGACATCTCCCCACCTGCAACAGCAGACTAAGGTGATCAGGCTCTTCCACAAAACATTCAGAACAAACATGTACAAGATATTCACAAACACCAAATAAAGGTGCATCCATCTTTAGAGGTGCCTACACCACCTCCAGACAGAAGCAGGGGTCCCCACCACCAATAGATTCACCTCTCATTCTGTGTACACACCATTCCTTTCCTTTGGAATTGCTACAAGCCTGTGCTTGCTAGTGACTATTCTAAGACCACTTGGATCAGACTTACTACTCAAGAACATTATTTCTGCAGAGAGGATGCTCCAATCCATCTAGATCCCTCTGCAAGGCCTCTCATCCCTCAAGACAGTCAATACCACCTCCCAGTTTAGTATCAGCAACAAACTTGATAGTGGTGCATTCAGCTCCTATATTGAGGTCATCGATAAAAATATTGAACAGAAATGGCCCTAAAACTAAGCCATGAGGAACATCACTGGGAACCAGTCACCAGCCACACATAGCCCCTTTCACTACAACCTTTTGAACCCTGCCATTCAGCCAGTTCTTCACCTAGCTCACTGTGTACCTGCTTATCTCACAGTTGGACAACTTGTCCACAAGGATGTTGTGAAGGACAGTATCAAAAGCCCTACTAAAATCCAGAAAAAATACATCTGCCTTCTTCATCCACTAAGTGGGTGACCTTATCACAGAAGGATATCAAACTAGTTAAACAGGACTTTTGCTTTGTGAACCCATGTTAACTGTGCCTGATGATTGCATTGTCCTTTTTCCAGGAACTGAGGTTAGACTAACAGGTCTGTAGTTCCCTGAGTCTTACCTCACACCCTTCCAGTAAATTGGAATAACACTGTCTAGCTTCCAGTCAGCAGGGACATCCCCAAACTCCCAAGACCTTTGGTAGATGATTAAGAAGGGTCTTACTGTAACATTCACTAGCTCCTTCAATACTCTGGGATCAGGCCCTAAGGACTTGTGAACATTCAGTTGATACATCTGGTCCCTTACAATTTCAGTGTCCACAAATGGAAAGTCACTGCTCCCACAGTTGGGGTCCTCCAACTCAGAGGACCAGGCAGCCCAAGGTCTATCAGTATTATTAAAGGCTGAGGCAAAAAAACATTGTGTGCCTTTGCTTTTTCTTCATCTCTTGTCAGGTGACCATCTTCAACAAGCATTGGCCCATTCATCGTTTTCCTTAGACCTCCTCTTGTTATTGTAACATACTTAAAGCCTTTTTTGTTGTCTGACACAACACTGGCAAGTTTCAGTTCCAGCTGAGCCTTTTGTGTCTTCTCCTACAGCTCTGTAATCTTCATGTGAAACCTGATCTCACTTCAAGAGATCATACAATTTCTTTTTCCTCTTAAGCTCCAAGAGTCATTCCCTGTTCAGCCAAGCTGGTCTTCTAATCTGCTTGCTTGACTTGCAATGTAGTAGGATTGCCTAGTTCTTCACAACTGACCAGTACTCATAGACCCTTAAGCTCCCAAAAGCAGATTCCCAGGAGACACCACTAAATAGCTGCCTGAGTAGCTTAAAGTTTGATGAAATTCAGGGTAGCAACTCTGCTGTCCTTTTTTTCATTATGTCACCAAAAACTTTAAACTCAGTTATTTTATGTTCACTGTGGTCAATACAGTCACCTACCACCACATCCCCCACAAGTCCTTCTCTATCCATAACCAACAAGTCTGAGGACACCTTTCCTAGCTAGCTCACCGAGTACTTGTGACAAATTTCCTTCCACAAACTTAGAATCATAGAATAGATTGGGTTGGA